>NW_006399913.1:6796088-6809953 GCF_000299155.1 Elephantulus edwardii
CCCACTCCACACATCCTCACCCCTCTGCTTCCACCCTCTCACCCCACTTAGATTCTGATGGTCATTCTACAATAATGGTTTTATGTATATTATTTGTCCTTCTGGAACTGAGTTACTTCACTGAATATAATGCTCTCTAGTCCCTTTCAAGTTAGGTAATAATCTACAAAATTATAGCTCTTGCAGGCTGGGTGATATTCCATTATGTGAATGTACCATAACTTCTCAATCCATTCGATTGTGGTTCGACATCTGGACTGTTTCCATGTTCTTGTGATGGTGAATACGCTACTATAAACATTGGTGTTCAAATCTCCATTTATGCCCCATTTCTCATATTCTCAGAGTGTATTCCAAGTAGTGAAATAGCTGAGTCATATGGAATTTCTATGTCAAGCTTTTTAAGGAAGTGCCAAAATGCCTTCCAGAGTGGTTGTACCGTTTAACATTCCCACCAACAATGTATAAGAGTTCCTATCTCTCCACATCTTCTCTAGCATTAATTACTTGCTGTCCTGTTAAACTTTGCCACTGCTACCAGAGTGAGGTGGTATCTCATTGTGGTGTTGATTTGCATCTCTCTTACTGCCGTTGATTTAAACATTTCTTCATGTGTCTATTGACCATTCGAATATCTTCCTCTGTGAAAATTATTTCCATATAGTTTGCCCATTTTGTAATTGGGTTATCAGTCTTTTTCTTGAGAAGGCCCTGGAATATTCTATAAACTTTTGTTATGTCATTCTTGTCTCAGCTGGTATTGGGACTGGCCCCTCTTGACAACATGCCCCAAGTATGTGAGATGAAGTTTTCACCATCTTTGCGTCTGAAGAGCATCTGGATTGCACTGCATTCTAAATAAATTTATTTTGTTCTCTTATCAGTCTGGTTATTCACTACTATTCTCTAATACCATAGTTCAAAGAAATCAAAACAAAGTAAAATAGAAAATAAAATGTTCTTATAAATTTCTTTTATATAAAGCTGAATAGCTACAAAGAGAGAGATACTGTTTTAGATTCTGTTAAAAGAAATTTGCATGCATATACAATATTTTATATAAGTTCTATTTCAAACTAGACACTGTTAAGTATTACATAATACTGAAATGACAAAATATCTGATCCTTTTGGAGTAAAAGTTGTAAACTATTTTCATGTACATTACAATTGATTATTAAATTACTTCAAGTCACTATCAAGTGTATATTCAAAATATAACTAAATACTGCCTAGTCCTGCATCATCCTCAGAATTGCAACCCTGGAGTGTTAGTGGGTTTAATTTGCTGATCTTTAGGCTAATAGTCAAATACTTAACCACTGAGCTACCAGGGATAGACAATTTCCTCCCATCTGATTAACTGCCTTAGAAAACTTGCCAGAAGGTAAGCTATGGGTTGGTTCTGACTCCATAGTACATAACAAAACAGGAAGATGTATATACAAAACCAAAATTAACTCAGACAGAATCAGTGGAGGAGGGGGTGACAGTATTTTTCTCTAATATAAATGAAGCTGAAATCCAGAAAACTAAAAGCTTATCTGGTATATCATATTTAAGACACCTATGTCACTCTTTTTATCTGAGCACATGACTCCCTTTCTCCTACATCCTCTCATACTTCAAATGAATGCTTTTGTTCCAACTATTGTATCTGAAGCAGCAAGAAGCAATATTAAGAAGGACATGCTTTCTTGGCTTGTTAAGAGTATTGTTGTCTCTGCTTATGTCTTTTATATTTATTTATTGACTTGTAACACTAAACTAGATTCTGAGCTAGAGCAGTAAATGAGATAAATTTTGCCTCTCATTCACAGAGAAAAACAATTTTTAAAAAACTCATTATAGTTGTGAAAGAAAATTACACAAAGGTCCACATTTAGAGAGGATAATTAAGTGAGAACTCATTGTTTTTATGTGCCTTCGAGTCACCAGGGTTAACATTTTTTCTGCTACTCTGAGACATGAAAACCTATGTGTGAAGATGTATCAGAAGGATAGGAATGAGGAAGAATGTTTTAGGCACAGGGGAATAGCAAATCAGAGATCTCGATTGAGTGCATTGTTTGATATGCTTGAGAAAGGAAGAGACTCTTAAGAGTAAACTCGGACTCACTGCCATGAAGTTGGAATCTTCTTTTAGATGACTCTTCATTGCATTTCTAAGATTGTGAATTTCATGGGAGGAGATTTTCCATCTTTCTCCCTGGGAGCCACTGGGAGATTGAAACCAGCAGAGAGGTAGACTTTGGGTTAGCAGAGCACCTGCCTCTGGACTGCATCAATAGAGCTCCTTGAAAGCAGGTTTTGTTGCTGGTAGGTGCTATCAAGTTGATGACAACCATATTCACCTATGAGTAACCAATCTGAATCTTGCTTTATTCTGTACCATACCTGTCGTTTCTGTCCTGTTCAAGCCCATCGTGGTGGCCACAGGGGCAATCCATCACATTGAGTGTTTTCCTCTCTTTGACTGACAATCTACCTTTCCCACAATGTCTCTCTCCAAGAAATAATTCCTCCTCAAAATATGCCCAGAATAAATGAGATCAAGTTTCACCATCTTTGCTTCTGAGAGCAAGGTGAAAGTTAATCCAGAAATATAGGCATAAGATTGAAAATACAGGACATCCAGGATACCATGTTGTTGTTGTTAGGTGCTGTCATGACCGAGCATGCAATAAAGATGTGTTAATGATAATTGATGATGGGAATGCAAAAGTTGGAAACAGTGAAAAAGGAATAGTAGTTGAAAAATATGAGCTTGGTGATAGAAATGAGATTTGAAATAGAATGAACAATATTATGGAAATAGAATGACTTAGTCATTGTAAATGCCTTTTTTTAAAAGACACAAATGATGGATTTACATGTGTATCTCACCTGATGGACTGCAAAAGAATCAAAGAATCAGATTGACTACATTTGTGGGAAAAAAATCACTGGAGAAGCTCACTATACGCAGTCAAATCTAGGCCTGGAAAGGACTGTGGGTCAAACCATCAATTACTCACATGTAAGTTCAATTTGAGGCTGAAGGAAATGAAAATAAGTTCACAAGAACCAACATATGATCTTGAATCAATTCCATCTGAATTTCAAAATCAACTTAGGAATAGGTTTGAGTCACTAAACACCAATGATTGAAGACTGGATGAGTTATGAACAGAGGAGAAAGAGAAAACCATAGTGCATGCCAGAAGAGACACTGAAAATTGCACTGGAGCATCAAGAAGCCAAAACAAAGGGAAAAGATATCTAAGTAAAAGAGCTCAACAGAAGATTTCAAAGGAAAGCTCAAGAGGAAAAAGAAAAGTACTATAATGGTGTGTGCAGAGAGCTGGAATTGGAGAATAAAAAGGGAAGAATTTCTCAAGCTGAGAGAACTGAAAAACCAGGATACTACAGACTCATTTAATAAAGAACTTGATTTTATTCTAATGGAAATAGGAATACACAGGTAGTTTTGAGAGAGGTAGATATGACCAGATTTACATTTTGAGAGTTTCAGCTCACATCTCTGTAGCAAATAGAATGCCAGGTAATGAGGATGGGAACACAAGATAGATGCAAATAAGAGGAAAAAAAACAAAACCAACATTGAATTTGACAACAGTGAAAAGGTGATATGGAAAAAGAAAAATCACCTATAACATTGTAGTGATATGAGCAGAATACATTTCGGTTATTTTAAAGAGCTGTCTTATTCAGATTTTTGAAGCTTTCTTTATGAAAAATAGATGAAGAAATGTGTTGCTATATATGACAGGTTCATGACTCTGAGTGTGGCCACCACCAAGAACATTGGTAATTAACTTTTAAGTTCAGTGACTTGAAAAAGTGTGACTTGCCAAGCTTTCGATGTGGAGATTAATGTGATCATTGGCACTAATGGCTTGAAATAAATTATTGTGGTGAATTAAACATGATTAAAATTTGTGTAATGATCATCTCTGTTGACTGGAAAATGTTTATGAAAATCTAAATTGTGCGTGTATACATATAAATTGAGTACTTACTCAGTACCAAGTGCTATTTAAAATGTTTTCATGTTTTGGTAACCTAGAGAGTAGGGTGCTGTCTTGACGATCTAACCAGTTTTTCCATGGGAAAGAAATGAGAAAAATCTTCCTGTGTTAATCAGCCAAAAGTATCTTCTGATTCAATAACAGTGAGGTAGGGGAAAGTATTGCCAATTCTAGTGAGAAAAATAACCATCACTGAAACCCAGGTTGTCTGTGACTGTCACACCCTCACTACTCCACTTGTTACTGTTATGTACTGTCAAATCAGAAGCAACACATAGCTGACGCTCCAGCTGGTTTTCAGAGATAGTAATTCCATCTTTCTTCTATGAAACAGCCGGTGGATTTGAACCATGAGCCTGTGGGTTGGAAGTGCAACTCCTTAACACTAAGCCACCAGAGCTCTCTCTCTCTCTACTCCAGCTTGTGGAACCAATTTCTGACCAGCCGCTTCAGCATCACTTGGAAGCTGCTTAATTGTGTAGAATCTCAGGCTCAGTCCTTTTCTACTGAATACAAATTTACATTTTTAACAGAATTTTACAAGAGACTCAAAACTATATGAAAATTTGAGGGGGAAAAAGCGTTATAAACTTAAACTGCACTGCCTTCTCATTGCTATGAAGTCAGCACCAACTCCCAGCTGGCCCGCCAGCAGTTTCCCAGAAACTATAAATCCCAAGACAGGAGATTGCTCATCTTTCTCCTGAGGAGTCAATGCTGGATGGAATCCATCAGAGAGCCATCACGTTTGGGTTATTATTGCAACATGCTGGACTCCACCACCTGAGTTTCCTCTATTGCCTCAGAGTTGACTACATGTTGGGATACTCCCAAACAGAAAATTCATCTTTAATTTAAAAAAAAATCATCCACTGGAACTCTGGAGCATAGCTGTCATCTGACACACATGGGTTACTATGAGTCAGTCTCAATAGCAACTTGGTTTTGTCTGGCCCTTGGGCCAGACATGCCCTGGACAATTGTAACTTCAGGAAATTAACATACATATATGGCCCTAAGTTATATTTGTTTTCTCTTATGGAGTTTCTTACTTTTATTCTCTATCACTTTGCTACATCCATGCTTCAAATATAATTTATGGCTGAGATTTACTAAAAATATTAATCAAAATTACTGGCAACATTGACTTCAATTTCAGTAACTGCTTGGGTCATGTGGATTAAGAGAAATGAGATATCATCTCACCATTAGAAGTTGTTATGCTAGATTATTGGGGGTAAATTGAGACAGGAGGTTAGCTAGCAAAACAAAAGGACTATTTTAAATCCTTCATTGATTTTCTTTCTTTGTGTTTACTCTTTTTGATTGCAGAGATTCCTGCCAGCATCATTTTATTCTCTCTCTGGCTTATAACTTTTCTATTAAAAAATAATTTGAAAGACTGTGTGGCCAGAGAGGTGTAAGTTGGTCTCACAGTTATTAAAATGCATTTTGAAGGGTGTAATAATAATCTTGGAAGCTCAGGAGGTGCCACAGACTGTGACAAGTCATTTTTGTCCTTAGATGATTTTAGTTGCTTCTAACCCTAATTCTGGAAGGGTTAGATTATTGTAATCTTCAGTCAACACATATTCAACACTAAGGTTCAGAATGGTTGAGCATATACCCAAAGGCTCAGTGCTTGTGAAGTGTTGAAGTTTTGGTAAAACTTAGGCAATCTGTCTCCAGATCCCTCTAACTCCACCACTTTTTGTCAGTAGGCTAAGCAACCAGTTGTGATTTCTTCACAAACAGGGTACAGAGAAATAAGGGCTCGTGTATGTTTTGAGTGCATAGTAGAAATCCTTTTCCCCTCTTGGATTCGGAAAGAATGTCATTACCTTATTTCTACTTCTCATTTACAGTTTTAATTTCACGATTTTATATATTTTTAGAATGATAATTGTCAAGCATCTTAATATTCAAATATTGTTGTGTACCATCAAGTTGGAACCAATTCATAGTTGACCCTCCTATGGGTTTCAGAGACAGTTAATTGACAGGAGGAGATTGTTCACCTTTCTCCTGCAGAGCAGATGGTGGGTTTGATCTTCATGGCTTTAGGATGGCAGCACAGCTTCTTACCACTAGGCCTCTCAAGAGCTCCCTAATATTCAAATAGCTTCCCTTCATTATAATATGTCAAATTGGATCATCATAGAATTGTGTTAGAATTGTGCAGGCATCATTTTTTTTCTTATGGTCAATGGTAACTTTTTTTTTTTTTTTTTAGATCACTTAACTAAAACTCAAAGAACCACTTGAAAGTCTTTACCCAAGATTGCTAGTAAGAAGCACAGGTGCATAAGCAATTCATGTAATTGCTGTTTTTGTCCTAAAGCCAGTTCCCACCAAATATTGATCTTATATGCAGAAGACAAAAAAAACACTGCTGAGTGCTGCACCATCCTCACAAGTGTTGCTGTCTTTTATTATTATAGCTATAGGGTCTGGCAATCTCAAGAAGGATCTTCCCCATTTAAATATAATGTCTTTATCTCTGACTGTTCCTTATTTCTTTTTTGGTGAGAAAAATTTGTATTTAGAATTAGTCAGCTGGACTCAGTTTAGATGATCCCAATTTTGTTTGCAACATACAAAGCATCTTAGTCAGGAGCAAGTCGAAGACAGTGCTTCTTCTCTCCATCAGGCCTGATCAAAGTATTGACCTTGGCCACATCAATGTCATAGAGCTTCTTTATAGCTTGTTTGATTTGGTGCTTGTGGGTCTTGACGTCCACAATGAACACAAGGGTGTTTTTATCTTCTATCTTCCTCTTGGCTGACTCAGTGGTCAGGGGAAACTTGATGATAGCATTATAGTCAAGCTTTTTTCTCCTGGGGGTGCTCTTCTGGGGGTATTTGGGCTGCCTTCAGAGTCTCAGTGTCTTAGATTGCTGGAAGGTGGGTGACATGCGGATCGTGTGTGTGTGTGTGTGTGTGTGTGTGTGCGCGGCTGTGGATGTCCTTCAGGACTGCCTTCTTGGGCTTTAACACCTTTGCTTTCGCTTCAGTTTTGGGAGGGGCAGGTGCTTCTTTCTTCGCTTTTGGGGCATCATCTTCATAGAAAGTGTCTGTTTCTTATTTCATACTTATGTCCAAAGCACATGAGAGAAAATCTGGCCATATTCTCATTTACGATTCAGAGGAAATTTTTCTTCGGTCTTCCATATTCATTGTCTAGTTTTCAAATACATAAGAAATAATTAAGAATGTGATAGCTTGGATCATGCTCACTTTAGTCTTTAAATTGACATCTCTCCATGTTAACACTTTGGAGAGGTCCTTTACATCATGCTTGGGAGGGTGGAGGAACAGCACAGGAGGGGAAGACCCTCTATGAGGTGGATTGATTCAGTGACTGGGGTAATCGGGATGGGTGTGTCAGAGATGGTGCGATTGGCACAGGATAGAGCAGGGTTTAGAGCTGTTGTACATAGGGTCACTAAGAGCCTCAAACGACTCGACAGCACATAACAACAACAACAACATCACATCTTTTGATTTCTTGATTGCTATTACCATGGTGTTAATTGTGGATCCTAGTAAAAGGAAATAGTTGAAAATGTCAATCTTTTTTCCGTTTCTTACAATGTTGCTTGTGGGTCTAAAAGTGAAGATATTTGTTTGCTTGATAATGAGTTACAACCCGTATTTTTTTTACAATATCAGCTCTGCATAGCATACAGCTAGGTGTTATGAATTTTATAATGAAAAAGAGATGACTTCTTCCCTCAAATTAAGATCAAACTCTCTGCCTTCAAGTCATGTCAGCTCTTTTAACCCTACAGGACCAAGCAGAAATGCCCCATATTATAAGGTTCCCAAGGCTCTAACCTTTACAGAAGCAAACTGTCACATCTTGCTTCTACAGAGTGGCTGAGGAGTCTAAAATGTTGACCTTTTGCTTAGCATCTGAGTGCTTAAAGACTGAACCACCAGGGATCATTACTCTCTACCTTCAAGAGATAATATCATTTAGTATGAAAGACAAAGCTTTTGTACTAACTAATTATACACTGTCATAGGTCATAATGTTGATATACGCTGTCTACCACTCCGGGCTATAGTCTTCGCAATTATGTGCTATGCATCAGAGAGTTGGACAGTGAATAGGGCTGACAGAAAGAGGATTGATGCTTTTGAGCTGTGGTGCTGGAGAAGAGTGTTGAATATACCATGGACTGCTAGGAGAACAAACAGGTTTGTCCTGGAGAGGGTGAAGCCAGAGTGTTACCTGGAGTCAAGGATTCTGAGGCTTCGTCTGACATATTTTGGGTATGTTGCAAGGAGGGACTGGTCCTTGGGAAGGAACATCATGTTTGACAGAGTGGAGGGGAAGCGAAGGAGAGGAAGACCTTTGGTGAGATGGACCGATTCTGTGACTGGAGCGGTGGGAATAAGTGTGTTTGAGATGGCTAGGTTGGCACAGGATAGAACAGCATTTAGGGCTCTTGTCCATAGGGTCGCTATGAGTAGCAGGTGACTCGATGGCACATAACAACAACAACAGCAACCACTCGTAGCAATTCTATGAACAATAACTCTGAACCTTGCCCTATGCTGAATCAGCCTCACCACCTCTGACACACCTGACCCCATTGCCACAGTCCTGTGTGAATACATCCCATCCAAGCTTTCCTTTCCTGTGCTGACCCTCTATCCTTCCAAGCATCTTGTCCTCTAAGGACTGGTTCCTCCTGGTAACATGCCCAAAGTATGGGAGACAAAGCCCAAAATTCTTGCCTCCAAGGAGAAATCTGGTTTCACCCTCTCCTAGGAAGACTTACTCTTTTCTCTTGGTAGTCCACGGAATGTTTGTTTAATACTCTTCTCCAGCACCACAACTCAAAGAGATCAATTCTTCTTCTGCCATCCTTATTCATTACCCAGCTATCAGATGCATCAACAATCCCGGGCAATTGAGAACCCCAAGGCCTTGATCAGGCTCACCTTAGTCTCTAGACTGATAGCATTTCTCTCTAGCATTCTGGATAAGTTCTTTGCAGAAGAGTTTTCCACTGCAACTTGTCTTTTGATTTCCTGACTGCTGGTGCCAAGGGTGTTGATTATGGATCTGAGAAAAATGAAATTGTTAACAACTTCAATCTTTGCTGTATCTATCATGGTGTTGCCTATTGGCCCGGTGGTGAATCTCTTTGACTTCTTGATTTTCAGATGCAATTCATATTGAAGGCTGCAGTCCATGACCTTCTATAGCAAATACTTCAGGTCCCTCCCAGTTTTGGCAAGCATAATGCAGGTTGTTGATAAATCTTTCTCCAATCCTGATGTCACATTCTTTTTCTAGCCTTCTGAATTCTCTGTTTGGCATATTCAGTGAAAATGTATGGAGAAAGGATATAAATGCTGACACACTTTTTTTCTTGATTTTTGATTATACAATGTTCCCTTGATCTGTTCAGACAACAGCTTCCTGGCCTAGTTATAAGTTTCACATGAGTACAATAAATTGTTCTGAGATTAAAATTATTTTCAATGTTAGCCACAATTTGTTGTGATCCACACAGCCAAGTGCCTTTGCATAGTCAGGGAAGACACAAAGACATCCTGCTGGTGCTGGTTCCTGCCAAGATCCATCTGACTTTAGCAACGCTGTGGCCTCTTCTAAACCCAGCTTGTATTTCTAGCAGATCTCTGTCAGTGCACTGTCTTAGTTGTTTTTGAATAATCCTCAGTAGGATTTTGCTTGCATGTGATATTGTTCAGTAATTTGCACACTATGGTAAATCAACTTTTTGGGGAATGGGAATTAATACATGGATCTCTTCAAGTCAATTGGCCAGGTAGCTATCCTCCAAACTTTGGTACAACCTAGTGGATCACGTGGAACACATCCATGGCTGATTGTGTCTGCTAAAATGTGCCAGTTTCTATTCCATCAACTTCTTGACCTTTATTTTTGACCGATTCCTTCAGAGCTGCTTGAATTTCCTTCTTTATTGCTTTAGTTCTTGATCATACACTACTTCCTGAAATGGCTTGGTGTCAGCCAATTATTTTTGGTACAGTGACTGTATGTATTCCTTCCATTTCCTTCTGATGCTTCTTGGATCATTTAATATTTTCCCCACAGCATCTTTAAGTATTTCAAGTCAAGGCTTGAATTTGCTCTTTAGTTCCTTCAGCTTGAGAAATGCTGAGTGAGTTCTTGTTTTGGTTTTTCAGACTTCAACTCTGTACACATTCTGTCACAGTAATTTGCTTTGTCTTTTGAAATCTTCTGTCCAACTCTGTAACTTCCTGATTTCTCCCTTTGTTTTGTCTTCTCTGCATTCTAGTACAGTATTCAGAATTTCCTCTGACATCATACTGGTCTTTTTTCACTGTTCTGTCTTTGTAATGACCTGCTGCTTGTTTCATGGACGATATTCTTGATATCACCCCACAGTTCATCTGGTCTTTGTTCCTTAGAATTTAAGACCTTAGACCCATTCTTGAGACTCTTCTTAAACTCAGGTGGGATAGACTCAAGGTTTTGTTTTGGTACTTATAGATTTGTTTTTCTTTTGCTTCAATTACAACTTGCATATGAGTAGCTGATAGTCTGTTCCACAGTCAGTACCTAGTCTAGTTTTTTTCAGATTATAACTCAAGTCACTTTGCATTACGTTGCCTGTGTGTTTCCTCTGAGTTGCAGACTCTGTCTCAATATCTGGCGCAAGATTTAACAAAATTTCTAGAGTATAATGACCTTGCAATAAGGTGGGATATGAGTAAATAGATAACACATATAGATGTTATTATTTTGTAACATTTAGTCAGAATTAATTCATAGCTGATCATCTATTGTGTTTTTAGAGGTTGTAAATGGCACAGAAGGTGATTGCCCCTCTTTCTCCCACCAAACAACTGATGAATTCAAACCACCTTCATTCAGGTTGATAGTGCAACTTCATACTTGCTACGCCAGGAGAGAGCCCTAGTAGATATAGATAAAAGGATGGGTTCATTGCAGTAAGTACTAAATGAACCTAATTACCATTTTGCATAAGAATATATGTAATATGTTTGTATGTATTATTATATTTTTGCTGTTAAAAATCATGTTTCTAGATCAACCTGCTTTAATCTACTTTAGGTTTAATATTTTATTTTGCCTAAAGTCTGTATTTGACTTATTTTTGAGTTGTTAGAAACTTATGTATGTTGATAGTTCTATACCTAAATCAGTGTGTGAAACCAAATCTGTGTTGTGGTTTTTGTTGTTGTTATGTGTCATCAAGTCACATAGCAACCTATGTATAACAGCTCTGAATCCTGCCCTATCCTTAACCAGTATCACTGACTCTAAACACATCTATCTGTATTATCCCAATTATGTGTCAGTCCATCTCATCTGGGGTCTTCCTCTCTTGCATCACTCTCTTCCTCTCTCCATTGATTCTATATTTCACTAGATATGGCATCTTTTTCTAGAGATTCTCCCACATAATAACATGCCCAAAGTATTTAAGACAAAATTTTGCCATTTTATCAGTCAGGATTTTGTTTGTATTTATTCCAAGATGTATTTATCTGTTCTCCTGGTAACCCATGGTATAGTACGTTTTTTGCCAATAATTGAAGTATATAAATTTTATCTCTGTCTAACTTTTTCATTCTCCACCTTTCATATGCATTTTATATGATGGATCATATACAGTAAGTGTTATGGGAGCTCTGTCTTAAGCAGCTAGTACAACTTTGTTTAGTGAAACTCAGGATGACCTGAAGCGCTTGCTGCAGAAGGTCAAGGACTGCAGCCTTAAACATGTATTAAATCTCAACATAAAAAACAAAACCAAAACAAAACAAAAAAACCAAAGATTTTCACCACTGGGCCAACTGGCAGCATCATGGTAGACAGTAACTAGATTGAGCTTGTTAATAGTTTTAGTTTGCTTGGCTCCATAATCAACACTTTTGGTACCAGCAGCCAGGAAATCAGAAGATGAATTACACGGGAAAATATTCTGTCAGGGACCTCTCCAGAGTACGGAGAGCAACGATGTCACTATGGAGACTAAGTTTCCCCTGATCCAGGCCATGGCCTTCCCATTTACTTTCTATGCATCAGAAAGCTGGATAGTGACTAGGGATGATAGAGAATTGATGCTTTGAGCTGTGGTGCTGGAGAAACATACTGAATATACCATGGAATGCTAAAAGAACAAACAGGTTCATCCTAGAGAGGGTGAAATTAAGCTGCTCTTTGGAGACAAAAACCAAGCTGCTTCTTGCAGGCAAGGATTCTGAAGCTTCACACAACATACTTTGGCATTTTGCAGGAAATGACCAGTCCTTGGAGAGGGACATCAGGTTTCAGAGGATGGAGGGACAGTGCAAGAGGGGAAGACCCTCAATGAGAGGATAGGTTCAGTGACTGGGGTAATGAGGGTAGGTGTGTCAGAGACAATAAGGTAGGCTCAGAATAGAGCAGCATTCGGAGCTATTGTTCATAGGGCCCCTATGAGTTGCAAGTGACTCAATGGCACATAACAACAACAACAACAGGGGATCTCTAATGGCTTAGTGTGTAGGAATTGTACAGCTACACATTGCTTCACAGGAGAAAGATGATAATTTTCCTCCCATGCAATTTTTAGCCTGTGAAAACTCACCAGTGGTCACATACGAGTCAGTACTACCTTGATAGCAGTAAGTTGAATCTGATATGAGTTGGAAGAAATTTGACACAATAGCTACAATGATAGGTTCATATATGTCAACAATTATATTGATGGCACAAGATTTAGCAAAGTCTTGAGCACCTAACAACAGCAATAAAGGGGAATAGCAGGAAAAGATAAAGAATAGTGCTTTTATATGTTGTTAACTATGACTCAGTGATCCTATGAAAGCAAATTGGAACCCGGTCCTATCCTGTGCTATCCTCATCCTCCCTAATATGCTTGAGCCCATTGTTACAATCACTTTACCAATCCATCTCATTTAGTGTCGTCTTCTCTTTTTGCTGGCCCTCCCTCCACCTTTCCAAGCATGCCTTTTCCCAAAAATTGACCCCTTCTAACAACATGCCCAAAGTATGTAAGGCAGAGTAGGAGACTGTTATTGCCTAAGTACAGAACATGGCACAGTGGTGAAGAACATTGACTAAAGTAGACACCTGTTTGAATTCTTATTCTGTGAACTTCAGCAATACTTCTACTTGTTTAACTGTGAAATGGGGGAAAATGACATCATATATGTTTCTGTTGTTGTTGTGTATTGTAGATTTGGAACTGACCCATAGCTGACCCTCCATTAGTTTTTCAAAGGCAATAAATGGCATGGGAGGAGATGATCCATCTTTCTCCTGTGGAACAATTGGTGGCTTCAAACTGTATACTTCTATAAACTGTAAACTTCTATGCCTTCAGGATTTCAGTGCAGCTTATTGCCTCTAGGCTACTAGAAAATCATACATATCATAAGACTATTTCAAGGACTAAGTCAGTGAATTCTGGCCCGTAGTAGAGAATGGTAGTCATTGTAACCATGACTTTTCCCAATATTTCCAATGAAATATTGTATATAACTGCATAAATGTTGATACTTTTTTCTGACTTGCCCATTATTTTACTCAAGAGACCCAGCCAGAGTCTGAAGTAAACATTGAAAGAGCGAGCAATCTTTTAGGAGAGGAAGCATAGTCAGTTTTCATCTGGGGGAACAGGAAACCTCAGTTCTTAGAGTCTCTTGATTTCCTGATGCTTAGCCAAATGTCTTTACTATTGCACTGGCCATGCTCCTGTAAACATCATGATTCTGGGCTGAGGACGACACCTCATGTGTCTAGAAATGCCTACTCTTAATCCTTTCAGTCTAGATC
>NW_006399913.1:6810924-6812163 GCF_000299155.1 Elephantulus edwardii
TAAATATTGCATAGATGGGAAAACCTTCTCTTTCATTTTCTAGACCTCTTTCTGTCAAAGATATATAGACTTGGAGCTTGATTCATGGACAGAAAAGCCCACAAGGATGAAGGTGAGAGAGACTATCTCCCTCAACCAATTCTATTACTTGAGCTTCTTGGTAGGCTGATAAAAAAGGAGGAAGGAAGAAGTAAATGTCTGTGTGTATGTATACACACACACACACACACACACACACACACACACACGATGAGACTTTGAAACTTTACCCAGTAGATGTCATTAGGAGAAACAATTATGTGCCTCTAAAGCCTGGGGTTGAAGTAGGAGGCTATTGATGGACTGGTTTAGCCCACCCAAGCATAAAAAATAGGCTAAACATTGTAGTGGACAACAACAGTGACTCTGAATGTCTAAAAATATGGTGAAATATTTTTTTTTAAAAAAGGGGCTAAATTTCTAGAAAAACCATTGTTTAGTTTCCTCTAACAAAACACAACAACAAGGGAGCTCTGGTGACCTAGTGGAAAGAAACTGCACTTCATTCCCTGAGGTATGCGGTTCAAATCCACCAGATTCTCTGCTGGAGACGGAGGGGCAATTTCCTCCTGTACCAGTCAGATCTGATTTGACAGTACACACACAAAAATAAAGAAAATTTTAAAATATTTAAAACAACAACAACAAACAAACAAATAAAAAAACACATGAAAAACCCCAAACAAAAAACCCAATCACATAATTCTTCTCAGTCAATTTTATATCCAAGGCAAATATACTTAGCTCCATGGTGTTCCTTGGTGTGTTTTCACATTATATCTCTTCTTGATCACTATGTCCTGGTTTGAAAGAGTCCTGCACATTAAAACCTGTAAACAAATGCTAGCAGTATTATTTTAAGTTATTTGATCTAGGTTACTTGGTAATTTTGGTATTATTTTAAAGTTATATAGTATATTTTGTATTACTTTAAAGTGATTTTAATTTATTTGCTGTAGGTTGTTTGATATTTTTGGAAACTGCAGCAGGACAGATTGGACATTTTCTCTTGTGCAGGTACTTAGACCCAGCTATACTCACATCGAGCTTAACAGATAAGTACCAAAGGTTTCCATTATGCGATGAGTTTCACAAAATATACCCAAGATTAAAAAAATTCACATACACGCTTAAGTTAATATTAACATGGTTCTGGTATGCAAATGTTATATTACTACCAGTCTGTTAAGTGTTTAATAT
>NW_006399913.1:6812263-6813672 GCF_000299155.1 Elephantulus edwardii
AAATAAATCAATAAATTTAACTTTTTCTTGTACATATCAAGTTTTGTTTTATAAGGAGACCAGATTCTACACCATTTGTTCACTCAGCAAGCTAATAGAAGTCAAAAGGGCACTCCTTCTTAGAGACAAATAAATAAAGATAATATTTTTGCTTTCTAATAGTAGCTCTAAGTCTACCTTCTAGATTGCCTTGAAAGAAAATGGTCTGAAATACTTTGTAGGAAAATTGAAAAGATTCTTCTTTGCAGTATTAGGATCTGATAAATAAAAAGTTTTTGTAAAATATGAATATGATAACCAGTAGCTATATATAAGGAAATTTTTTATATAAAATTGCCTAGAAAAACTCAGACATTTTGCTGTTCAACATTTTACATAAATAGCATTAATTGAGAACACTTAGTTCTTAATATTAAATTTTAATGGGAATATAGATACAGATCTTTTGATTTGTTTGTTTTGCATAATCAGGATGCTTAAGAGACTATCGGATACTATTTTAGCTAAGATAAATTATTTGTAATATAAACAGTCAGTATTCTCAATCCTCTAAACTCATTTGGTAGATGCAATTTGCATACATAATTAGGTTTTTATTTTTTCCCTCTCCTCTTTTTTAACAAATTTTCTTCAGTGTGTAATTGTTGTGCATGTGTTTGAAGATTGTTGTTATTCTCTGAGTACACAAAATTTTAGGTTGATTTTATTTAAGTTAAAGTTTCATACATCCCTGTCCTAATTTTTGAGTTGTTTTAGCACCATAGGTGCAACCATAAGAAGTGAAGGAATTCCATTTTTCTGTATGTACGTGATTTTTCGGTTATCTCCTTGGAGTCAATGAGATATCTGGGAAACATACAATAACAAAGGTAATAATATCTAGATTGCATGTGAAGGAGTAATTTTATACACTTTACATGGACTGTGGAGAGTATATGCAGATGTTACCTTCAGACAATTAGTCTAGTAGTAGAAGTACAAAAACCCTATTAGCAGAGTTTGCAGTACACGGTCGTGGTTCTTACTTAGCACAGGAGCTGGTAGTTCAATGAATATGTGTTGAAAGGTGAATCAATAAAGAGAACAAACAAATGTGGGGAGTACCAACTAAGGAGGATAGAAAGTCAGAAGAGGAAATTACTACTTTTAGCAGCAGATGTATCAGGGCAAATTCAGGGCAAACACGAAGCTTTTAGTAGTGCTAGAATTTGAATTTCCAAGTATTCTAGAAAGCAGGAATAATTTGTATTTTTTTTCTGTTTCCCTTAGTTTTTTATTAGAATGTAAATGCATTTTAAGTCTATAACTAAAAAATAACAGCCAAATTAAAATATATGCATAAAGCTAAAGAATAACCTCAAATATGAGATGCTTGCAGGTCATGATGAAAGATCATGATGTATATGTGT
>NW_006399913.1:6814737-6816216 GCF_000299155.1 Elephantulus edwardii
AAAGAGCACTGAGCATCCCATGGACAACCAAAAAAATGAATAGATATGTCTTGGAGATGGTGCAGCTGGAGTGCTCTTTGGATGCAAGAATGATGAGGCCTCACCTCACATTCTCTGGGCATATTCCTTGGAGAGGGACAAGATGCTGGAAAGTGTGGAGGGTCAGTGAAGGAGAGGAAGAGTGCCTTTAATTAAGTGGAATGCTATCATGAGAGCAGCAATGGGCTCTTGTGTGTCAGGAAGCGTGAAGATATCACAGAATAGAACAGGGTTCAGATCTTTTGTTCAAAGAGTCACCAGGAGTCATACATGACTTGATGGTGCCTCACAACATCTGTGTATGTACATGTGTATCCATACATACACACACACACACACAGAGAGAGAGAAGTAGATTTAGAGATACATGAACTCTGGTGGTGTAATTCACTTTCATTTTCTTTACCCTCAGCTCTGATAGATTAGCCTGGGAAACTGTTCATTTCTTACATGTGCTTAAGAGAACAAATGAATTGCAGTTAAGACAGTAAAATACGTAGATTGATTTTGTTCTGCAATATAGCCTATGCTAACCTGATTAGCACAGGAACAAAATAGCCAGTGACACCACCTTACCAGGTTTAGAGATTATTTATGGCTATGTAGAAATCAAACCAAGATGCTGTATTTATAGTCAGATACAAGTTTTCTAATTTGTGTTGCACTGAAAAGTCAGACAGCGATTTTTGAAAAGCCAAAATCAGTTTTGACACATTTTGGTCCTATGCATTGACTAAAGCAGGAATCTGCTTAATTTCCACAGCAAAGTAAGTCTTCATTCACTGTGATTCATACTTTTTTCCCTGTGGTTTTCTTTGAAGTTGTTTCATTCTTTTGAAGTTCACCTTGAAGAAGTAAGTGACTCTAAGACAGTCATTATTTCTTCACTGTGACATGACTAATAGCTTCTGCCATAGATGACAGTTCTTCGCAATCTTTAGTTTCTTTTCTATTCTTCCTTAAGACTTGCATTGAAATGTATCTTCTTAAATGGATATGTTTATTCCTATCCTGACTTAATCACATTTATAATATATGATCACTCTTTTAAGTATATTAAATGTTTGAAAAGATAGCTGTTTTTATGGTAGAGCCAAGATGATTTTCTGTTACAGTTAGTCTGGAAAAGGTCTCCAAAGTTAGTTAATCTCACTAGGGGAAGAACTGAGGTGTGGAGGGACTCTGAATTGAAGATACCAGTTATGGCCCTTTCTTGGAGCTAAAGCTCTCTGAGCTTTGATTTCCAGCCTGCGATTTCATAGGCACACATTTTCAAAAGCTGGATTGAGAATTCAATGTAGATAACTTTCACTTTATCTACTTTCCAAGATTTCTTCATTTTTAACTCATGATAAATGCAAGTATTGGTTTATGAAGTCTCAATCAAATTAAATGAGATCTTGGAGGATCTCTTTATATCTTACAAACCACTATATTGTC
>NW_006399913.1:6818231-6880706 GCF_000299155.1 Elephantulus edwardii
GCAAGAGGGGGAGACCCTCTATGAGGTGGATTGATTCAGTACCTGGGATAATGGGGGTAGGTGTGTCGGAGACAGTGCTATTGGCACAGGATAGAGCAGGATTTAGGGCTCTTGTACATAGGATCACTACGGGTCACAAGCGACTTGACGGCACATAACAACAACAATTTTCAATAAAGATACAGGGAAGCTGGACTGGGGGTCCTTCAGTCAAGAACTTCTGGCCCCCTGTTTTTCATGCTATCTGCTCTATCTTATTCCTGGCTCTCTGTCTCATTATTAATAATTATGAAAATACTTGACCCTCCATCTGCAATAAGAATGACTACAACAGTGCTTCTCAAACTTAGATAAATGTAAGTTTTCAGCTGGGGATTTTGTTAAAATATCATTTATTAAGTCAGGAATATGTCTGCAAAGTTTGAATTTATATTAAACTCCTATGTAATCCTGAAGCTACTGGTCCTTGCACTGTTGGGTTTTTTGTTTGTTTGTTTGTTTTTTGGGGTTTTTTTTAAGTAGTTTGTGTATAAAACACTGTTCATTCTGTAGATGTTTATTGAGTCCCTAATGTTAGGTCATTTAGTCCAGGATAGAGAGCATTTCCTTGCTCTTAAGAAGTCCCCATTCTAACAAAGCAGGCTCATACACAGATAGCTAATCAAAGAGAAAAGTGATGTAATTGAGATGACTATTAAGGCTATAGAAGGTCAGATAGAGTGTGACTAATTTTTATTACGGTGTCAAAAGGGAGGATATGGAAAATTAAAAACTTCCTCTGACCTTAGTCTTAAGGACTAAGTTGTTTCCATTTTGAAGATTTATGCTTGTAAGACCTTAAACTGTAAACTGTGTGAACATCTCCTCCTACAAGTAAAGAATAATAATAATGTGGCTCAGATGTGACAGCAACGACTTTTGTAAGGAAACTATCCATCACATTTCTCTGTATCCAGAGGCAAAACAAGTACATTAGTTAAATTCTGTCAAATGACCAGCTAGAAAATAGCTGTTAACCATCTGTTTTCAAGTAAGCCAGAGAAACTGAAAATGCCCTCAATAACTTTTAAATAGCTTTCAAGTATATATAGCCTTTAATATGTTGTCATTATGTCTTAAAAATGCTTAGAGAAATAGAATTCCCTTTTAATTAATCAGATTTCCAGGCCCTTCATTTGCAGAGCCCTTTCTAAGGCCCTAAGAAGAGTTTTAGGAATATTTTTTTTTATAATTTGATATCATTTTATTTAAAAGACAATCCAAAAGTGTATAAAATTTGTTGCTGCTGTTAGGTACTATTGAGTCTAGTATGACTCCTTGTGACCCAATGAACAACAGATCTGAACTCTGTCCTATCCTGTGCCAGCCTTACAATCTCTGACACACTCGAGCGCATTGCTGCAGTCACTGTGTCAATCTCCCTGGCTTAGGGTCTTCCTCTTCTTTGCCATCTGTGCTAATCTTACCAGCATGAAGTCCCTCTGCAAGGAATAGCCTCCCCTAGGAACAGGCCCACAGTATAAGATAAAGCTTTATCATCTTTGCCTTCAATAAACACTCTGGCTGCACCTTCTCCAAGATACTTCTGTTTGTTCTTTTGGCAGTCCATGGGATATTTGGTAAAATTTAGATACCTCAAAACTTGTGAAAGCAAACTCTGCATTGTAAGAATTACTCATCTTTTAACATTTGCTTTGAGGAATATGTTCTGGCATAACCATAATTGGTAAATTATATTTAATCCATTTTTGTACATTTGAGCTTTGCAGGTAATAAACAACCCAAAGGGGTAAAAATACCCACAGGAAGAAAAAAAAAACCTCTCGGAAGATGATAAAAATTATCTCCTAACTCATGAATATTCTATTGGCTCATTTTCCACAGATGGATGACTTCATTTGAAAGTAATAGAAAACATGGCACAACCTGAATGAGGCAAATACTGCTTAGTGAGAATGGAAAATAACGAAACCGGCATCTTGGTGGGACAGATTATGAGCAATATACTGAGCCCTTCAAGCTTACATTTGAGAGTTTATATACATACGTCCTCATTTTATTTTCTCAAAATGGAAGTATAGCATATATTCTAAATGTGGAAATGATGGAGCCATCTACTCTGTTTAATTTTAATAAATATGCATTATCTCAACAAATGAGTGTCAAGATACAATTAGTCCTTTTCCTTTTTTAACAATGACCAAAAAATTTCCTCCCAAGTACAATCTGGTTCTTTCAACCTGAGTTTCTTGGAGATGATAGAGTGTATAAGTTGTGTTTTATTCAATGTTGCTTTTGTCTAACAAAAGACAGAAAGATTGAAACGTGGGACATAGATCATTTATATGTGCCTATAGAGTTTTTGTTTTGTTTAATTCATAAAAATGGCAAATTTGTTCAAAACACTTTAAAGCTTTTCTTTTTTTCCTCATGCTGTAGATTGATCTTGTTCTTGAGACAATCACGTAGAAGGGGGCTACAAGTAGAATAATTTCTGAGACTAAAGCAAATTATAATTTGCATAAATTTCTGTGCTCTAAATAGAATTCCCTTCTTTATTCTCCAATTCTAGGTCTCTGTACATTCTAGCAGTTTGCTTTGTTTTCTCAAGCTGCCCTTTAAGTCTTCCATTGAGCTCTTTTACTTCAGCATCTCTTCCCTGAGTTATGGCGTCTCAAAATTCTAGTGTAATTATCAGGGTCTCTTCTGACATTTATAATGTTGTGGGGTTTGGTTTTTCCCCCCTCACTTGTCTTTGTAATGACCTTTTGGTTTTTCCATAATTGATATAATTGATTTCATCCCACAACTCAACAGATAGGTCTTGGAGAATGTGCAGCAAGAGTGCTCATTGGAGGCAAAGATGATAAAGTTTCATCTCACATGTATTGGGCATGTTACTAGGAAAGGCTATTTCCTGGAAAGAGATATCATGTTTGGAAGGATAAAGGGATGACTAATGAAAGAAATACATTCATCCAGGTAGATTGACACAGTCACTGCAGCGATCGGCTTGTGTCAGATTGTGAGGAGGATACAGGTTTCAGATCTGTTGTTTGTAGGATCACTATGAGGTGTACTCAACAGCATCTCTCAAACAACAACAGAGTTAGAATTCTATTTTATAGAAGTGCATAGGGACAGCCTTTTGGAATCTTGGACATTGAAGGGCTTAATTCCAAATAGGAGTCTCTGAAAAGGATATAGTCACTTTACTATAGTTTATTCTTTTCTGAGGGTTGACAGATGTACTGCAATGTTAGTTCTGTTTCTATATTTGTTTTTGCTTCTTTTCCTCCAGAAGTGAAACAACATGATTTAAGGTTGAGTCACAGCCTTTTACCTTCCCTCCCTAATATATTATTTTTTAAAATGTTGTATCATGATATACAGGCTGATACTCAGATCTTACAGTATAGTTTGTTGCATTTTGACAAAACTGAATTGTTGCATCTGTGGTAGTGATGATTGCATTGACTCAGGGCCAACTCTTAGTTGACCATTCAACATTTTTCAGGGCTATAAATCTCATGGGAGAGAGATTTCCCATCTGCCTTCTGTGGAGCAGCTGGTGGATTCAAATCACCTGCTTTTAGGTTGTCAGTATAATTCCTTAACCAGGGGAGACCAGAGCATCTGTAGAACAATCCAAATCAAACTATGAAGCACTGGTCACTATCTTAGAATGTTTTCTTGTTTTACCCTGAGTTGCTCCCTTCCCAGAAGAAAACAAACAAACAAAAACCCAAAAAAACTAAAACACAAAAACAGGGCCCAAAACCCCCAACAACACTATTCAAATATTTTTCCTCATGAATTCATTTTGTCTACCCTTTTTGTTATTATTCATTGTCTTTAAATCAGATCTGACTCACAAAGACCTTGTAACATAATTAAGTGTTACTCACTCATCTTGTTACTCCATGATTTTCTGGCTGTTTGAGTCCGTTATTATCACTTAATCACGTTGAGAGATTTCATCATTCTTAATACTCAGATTATCCATTGTAGTTTGTTGAGTTTCTACAAAACTGATTTATGGCATCTGTGGTGGTGGTGATTGCATTAACTGCAAACCAACTCTTAGCAGCTACCAAACTTTACATTGGCAGTGTTTTTTAATTCTAATAAGAAACAACAATATTTCTTCCCTTCCCTGGTTTTCTATTTACTTTTTTAAATTGTGGGTTGAGTTAATGTTTAGAGGAATTAGTTTTCCATTCAACATTTTAACTCATTGTTGTTGTGTACTGTGGAGTTGGAACCAACCTATAGATGACACTTCATTGGGTTTTCAAAGGCAGCTAATCGCATGGGAAGAGACTGGCCATCCTGCTTCCATGGAGCATCTGAGGGCCTCAAACCATGTGCCTTGAGGATTGTAGCTCAGATTCTTACCACTAGGCCACCAGAGCGCCTTAACTCAATCATTACCATCAACCAATTCATAGCTGACTCGCCACTGGCTTGTCAAGACTGTAAATCATCACACTGGAGGATATTGCCCAGCTTTTTCTGAGGAACCACTGATGGATTCAAACTGCTAGAGATTCATGGCCTTTGCATTAGCAGCACAGGTCCCTATAGACACCCTTCAAATCTGTAACTGAATCCACTCCAGCCTTTGGCCAAACCACAGACTGGTCTATAAAGTGAACATTAATACTTGTGGAAAAACACACTTCTCAGGATAATCATCTAAAACCAAAAGGTAAGAACTGTCCAAAAAACGAAGTTCAGAAGATAGGATAGAGTGACACCAAAGGTGATAAGGACACCAGGAAGGAAGCCAGAAGAGTGCTGTTACAATGGGAGGCTTACAACTAATGCATGAAATGAAATTTGTAAAACTTATTGAATGGAAAATTAATTTGGTGCCTAAAAGGAGGCCGTAATAATGTAGAAGTTGGTACTGTCAAGTGAGTTTGCTGTGAATCCTCAGCTTTAAGAGGCCTGAGTTTATCTGTAGTCAACACAGCCCCAAGGATATACAACTGAGGTCACAGGGGCTGCTTCCTTGGTTGCCTAGGAAATGGCCTTCTTGGCTGGTTTCTGAGATCAGAGTTAAAACTTCTTAGTCCTAAGAGAATATGTGAATTATGGTTTGAGAACATTAAAAAGGGTAAGATAAGAGAGCATTTTCATAGTGAATGAATTATTGTTGCAGTTCTCTTTCTGACCCAAATCTTTCCTGCCTGACCTAGAAGTCATTAATAACACTCCTAGGCCTTTGAGGAAGCTCAGGTGACATAATCTACAGAGAGCTGCAGCGCCAACTCAAAGCCAGCACACTCTTAGCTTTGGCCATTGACTCCACAGGAGAAGAATGGATAACCTCCTACCATGCAATTTACAGCCTTGAAAACTCATTTGGAAAGTTAGCTTTGAGTCAGTTTGGATTACAAGACAATGAATGAGTGAATCCTTTAAACTACACTAAATTTCTTGAAAATTGATAGAATACCTTTTCTATAACCTTCCCCGCCCCCTCATCTGTTTCCACCAGACAGGGCATGTGTCCATGCAAACGGCTGCAACTCACTGTGTGCCTGTCCATTGTGAAGAACTTAGTCTCTCCAAATATTAGTTAATCAAAGCTTTCTGGTTATTCAATATTCACATAAAATGTATGTTGTTGTTGTGTTTTTTTTTTTAATTTACCAGATGATTTTTGGCACCCTGAATGCAACTCTATAGTTTTTAAAATCCTAAACCATATTTAGAAATTTTTCTGACTTCTTTTGGTCTTTGTAAATGTTTTGGTTTTTCTAATAGTTATAAAAGGACCATACTGTATGTTTTGTTCATTTTACCTACAGCTCCTATATGTTAATTACTGATTACTTGTAGATAAGTGTCAGGGGTTTGGAGCCATTGTGGTTCAGTAGTTCAGTACCCCACTGATAGGGGAAACCTCAAACAGTCCTGCTTCCATAAAGATTAACAATTTCGGAATATGGAGTCGTTCTCCCATGTTCTGAGGGGTCATTAGGAGTTGACATTGACCAGACTACAATGGATTCAGTTTGGTTTAGTTTTTGTGGTTTTAAGTCTTTGTGTTTTAGAATATGTGCAATATATTTGCTAATAGCATCTGAGGTTTTTTCTGGTATTTTCATGTCACATTAGATGTAAATATTGTTATAATAATCTTCTTTCTTGTCTTCTCCCAAAGTAAACCATCTGTTAAAGGCCATTCATTTAGTACTTTTTAATTTTCTTTTAAAGGAAAACAAAACAAAACCTGTTTTGTTTTATCATCTACAGTTCCCTAAAGCTATTATTTCTTCTGAGAATTACTAGCAAAAAGAGAATCCAGTAACTGCAATCTCCAATTTTACTTCCTAGATTTTTTCACATGAAATCATTTCAGAAAAGTTCAAAAGGCATCAACGATGATGTTGATTTCAGGAGTGAGATTAATATATAATGTCCACCATTTAGGTGATGATTTAAAAATATCATTACAGGCTCTCTGCTTCTCGTCAATCAAACAGACAGCCCTCTCTTCCTATGCAGCCTCAGCTGCATCCCTGGGACACAAGGTTAAAAGTAAATAGATTTGGCTGCATTTAGATGACTGGTCACCAGGATTGCTTTTAACTCTGGAAGAGTGCATGTTGTTGCCATCAATGATCCCTTCATTTACCTCAGCTACATTGTATGTATGTTGCAGTATGATTTCACCCATAATAGATGCAATGTCAGGGCTGAGAATGGAAAGCTTGCCATCGAGGGGAAAGCCATCACTATCTTTCAGAATTGATATGCAACCAACATCAAGGGGATGATGATAATGCTGAGCATGTTGTAGAGTCCACTGGGTCTTTACAACCTTGGAAAAGGCTAGGGCTCATTTGAAGGGTGGTATCAAACGGGTAATCATCTCTGATTTTCTGCTGATGTCCTCATGTTTGTGAGACCCATGAGAAGCATGACAACTCTTTCAAAATTTTCATCAATGCTTCCTACATCATCAGCTGCCTAGACCCCTAGCCAAGGTCATACATGGCACCATAGAGGGCCTCATGACCACAGTCTATGTCATCATGGCCATCCAGAAGACTGTGGATGCCTCCTCTGGAACACTGTGTATGGTGGTCATGGAACTTCCTAGAATGTCAACTTTGTATCTACTGGTACTGCCAAGGTCAGAGCAAGGTTCTTGAGCTGAGTGGGAAGCTTAATGGAATGGTTTTCCATGTCCCCACCCACAATGTCTGTTTTGGATCTGACTTGCTGTCTGGAAAAGGCTGCCAAGTATGATGACATCAAGAAAGTAGTAAATCAGGCATCAGCAGGGCCCGTGAAGAGCATACTGAAATACATTGGCGATCAGGTTGTCTTCTGTGACTTTAACACTCTTCTACCACTGATGCTGAGTTTGACATTTCCCTGAATCACCATTCTGTCAAATTCATTTCTTGGTAGGACAATAAATTTGTCTATAGCAACAGGGTGGTTGACCTATTGGCTCACATGACCTCCAAAGAATAAGAGCTCCTTGGAACACCAGCCACAGCTATAACACTAGAAGAGAGATCCTTAGCTGCTGGGGTGTCCTCACCCCAACTCGAATCCCTATATATACTAAGAAGCTCACATCTTTGAGAGTTTCCATCTAGTCCCCATGAGGAATTTGTGATGCTAGACTCTATGAAGAGGAGTGTGATATTAGAATAGGACTTGTCAACAGCCTATATTCTGCAGATGACATAACCTTGCCTTCTGAAAGTGAGGAGGACTTGAAGCATTTGCTGCAGAATATCAAGGACTATAGCCTTTGGTTTGGATTACATTGCAACATCAGGAAAACAAAGGTCCTTACTGCAGGACCAATAGTCATCATTATGAGAGATGGAGAAAGAATTAAGCAGTTAATAACTTCATCTTGCATGGATCAACAATCAACATCCTTGGTACTACCAAGCAGGAAATTAGGAGATGTATTGTAGGGACCTCTTCAAAATTCTCAAGAGCAATGATGTCAGTTTGAAAACTAAGTTGTGCCTGATTAATTCTATGGTTTTCTTATTCACCTGCTATGCATCAGAGAACTGGACAATGAATAAGGATGACAGAAGAATTATTGATGCCTTTGAGTTGTGGTCTAGGAGAAGAGTGTTGAATACCTCATTGAATACTAAAAGAACAAACAGATATGTCTTAGAGAAGGTACAGCCAGCGTGTTCATTGGAGGCAAGGATGACAAAGCATTGCTCTCATACTTTGGATATGTGAGACTCTTCTTTAGAAAGGGACATCATACATGGAAATGCGGGGGGTCAGAGAAGGAGAGGAAGATCCTATGAGATGGTTTGACATGGTGACTTCAACCATGTGCTCAAGTGTGTCGAATATGATGAAGATGGCACAGGATAGGGAAGGGTTTAGCCCTGTTGTTCATAGGGCCACTATAACTTGTACTTGACTCAATGATGCCTAACAACAACAGGTAAATCTTGTGTAACAGCTTTGTTTCTAAATTAGAGTATGAAATTATACAATTTTTGTGCTTCCTCCAATTCTGAGTCTGTTGGTCCTTAGTACATTATGTCCATCCAACATATATTTGCTGTGAATGTTCTGTATGCAGATACACTCCTAAGTGTTGATGATTAATAAGGTATGATTCTTACCTTGAACCAAACAGACAAACAATTACTCCATATCCTAAGTGCAAAACAATCAGATAGAAGCAGTAGGGAAATGAGTTCCTAGGGAGAACTAAACCTTGGAATTGATAGTTTGTGTATATATACAATCCACAGAAGGTTTTCAGACAGAAAGAAGCACAAAAAGAAGCAGCAGAAAGAAACAGGAAGCAAAAAGTGAAGGCAAAAACCCTCCCAAAGGAGCTGCCACATTAATCAAGGGCTGAAGCAGATAAGAGTAACAGGCCCAGAAAGTGCCCAGTAGTAGAGCTGATGGTGACAGAAAGGAACAAAAGAAGCCTCTCCTGAGAGAAATGAGAGGAGCTTCTTGACCTAAGAGAAATGAAAGAACACCTTCTGATGATACCAAGGGGAGTCTTTCTTGTGGGGCTGAAAAAGCCTGTCCATAAGGACCATAAAACAACTATCCTCAGATAGTTGAGAGGAGATCTGTGTAACCTGATGGAGGTTGGAGAGCTTTCCTGAAAAAAAGGAAGTGCTCTCTTTTGGGGGGAAGCCTTCCAGATTTCATGTTTGTGCTTCCTGATTCTTAACTTGTTGCTTCCTGAATAAATCTGGCAACTCTAACTGTGGTCTGTGCTATTTGTATGACCATTGTGACAGATTATCAAACCCAACAGAGAAGTAGAGATTGTCATTTTGGTAATGGCACAAAATCCAGTGTTAAGAGAAGCTATGAGCCAATTTCAATGCAATGGCAATGAAATTTATGATGGTTTCCTAAAAGGGCAGAATGTTAGCTACAGCTAACTTTAGTCAGGAAGCATTGTGTTACTGTCTTGACAAGTCCCTGATGTATCTTACCTTTGGGCAGAGCCAGAATTTAATGTTATTCAGAATGCTGTATTTATAATATCCATCTACTGTTTTTATCTAATGTTTTTGTTCCTTCTCATAATATACCTTTACTTTTTTCACTTGTGGGAAATTTATTTCCTTTATTTTGTCTCCTGAATCATATTGCTTTTTCCACTTTTATAGTAATTTTTAAAAATTCCAAATATTCCTAAACTTACGTTCCAGTGAATAGCAACCATACTTTTGGCCTAATGTAGTCTTTTCCTGGATTTTTATATCTTTATTTATATTTTTGCAAATCTACGTGAGATAGATTAACATGGTGACAACAGCAATTGATTCAAATGCATCAGAAATGAAGAGGACGGCAGACGATTAGGACAGGTTCAGATCTGTTGTTCATAAGGTTGCAATGGGTTGTTCTCAACGACACGTAACAACAACATAGTTCTGTTAGAATGACTCACTTCCAACATAGAGTTGGATCTTCTTGATATTGGCAGAATACAAAAATTCCAAAGTGTTACTTGGTACTTAAATCTCTTTATGTCCAGCATCTTTGTTTGGTTTTGTATTTTTTTTCAATTTTAGTTTTTGAGTTTTGATTTTCTTTCCCCATTTTTCTTCTTGAGTAACTTTTTGTGGCAGATTTAACAGAAGGTTTTATGCACAAATTACAGTTTGTTCTTTGCTGCCAGAATGTTAAGCTGAGCTAAATGTCCACAGTCTTTTCTACACCACCACATTCTCCCTGCCTACTTTGTGGGCTCTAGTAACAGACTGTATTCAATTGTCAATGATGATTTATTAACTGGTAATAACCATCTGTTTCATAATCTCTGCAAAAATAATTTGATGTAAGCTCCTTCTTCCACTGAAGGCTTTTCTTTAAGAAAGTACCAAAACTTTTATGGTGCATAGGCATAACAAAAAAATACCAAACTTTGAATTTTTGTAATAGTTCATTTACAAACCAATTTTAGAAATACCACTCAGTTTCCACTTATGTGACTCTGTGGTTTCTATTAATTTTGGACATAGTTTTCTCAAAAATCGAGGTACAAGTTACACTATATTTTATGGGTAATTCTTGAAAAAGTAGTAAATTACCATGTCCAAAGACCTGGCAGTCTTTTTTCCTGCGGGCAACAATAACCCAATTATTTTCTTGTCTTTTCGTTTGTAACTATAATCAGATATGATAGGATCAGAAAGAAAAGACCAAAATAAAAATCTTTTGAATACATAAATATGGAGTCTATTTTGCAAAAATGTCATGAGGAAGTAGTTTATTTTTCGATAAAAAATAAAATTCCTGCTGCCCATGGAATGCTTTAGATAATAAAACCCAAGATTTGGTGATCACGACTCAGCTACCTAAGATTACGCATTTAGAAATTTTAACTCAAAGATCTAATTTTCTCAGGATTTTCGTATAGTTGCCAATAGAGTCAGGATGAGGATACATGTTTTCTGATTTCTAGACCACAAATCTGACAATAATCTAAATGGATATATTTTGAGAGTTTTCTTAATCTTATTTTTTCTGTCTGTTACCCAATGCTATTCTCCAAAATAATGTTAAAGTCTACTCAACATATATTAACTTTATCATTTTAATGTCACAATACAAATTGACTAGTATTTATTTTTTAGTTTTTCTATCAGTAAACCAGTTCATCCACTTGGGGTTTTTTATATCCTAGAGCTAGTTCCTACTGTTGTTGTTGAGTATGTTGAGTACCATTGTGTCAGAATTGACCCACAGCTGACCTTCCAGTGGGTTTTCGGGGCAGTTAACTGCACAGAAGGAGATTTCTCATCCTCCTGTGGAGCAGTTGGTAGATTAGAACTGAGATTCTTCACGATTGCTGTGCCAGCTTCTTGCCACTAGGCCACTGGAAAATTTGAGATAATATTTATCAGTTGATAAGGAAGTGAAGATAAATGAAGAAAATAATTTTGATTGAGAAGAAATGGTGATCTGAGGGCTACGCTACTAAGTTTGAAAGGGCCCAGAAAGTTACTATTTCTATTGAACGTGTGCATATATAATATATATCCTTTCTCCATATCTTTTCAATCTGTATGCTGAGCAAACCATTTGAGAAGCTGGACTCTATGAAGAAGAATGTGGCATGAGGAATGGAGGCAGGGTCAGCAAAAACCTGCATCATGCAGATGACACAACCTTGCTTACTGAAAGTGAAGAGGACTTGAAATGCCTAATACAGAAGATCAAAAACTGCAGCCTTCAATAGATTGTATCTCAATATCAAGAAGACAACAATCCTCACCAATGGATTGATAAGGAACATCATGATAGATGGAGAAAAGATTGATGTTGTCAACAATTTTATCTTACTTCTATCAACAATGAACATCATTGCTACTAGCAATCAAGGGTTCAGGAGATGTATTGCACGGATCTCTCTAAATTACTGAGGACCAATGGTGTCATTTGAAGACTAAGGTGCTCCCAATTTGGATCATGATCTTTTCAATCACTTTCTGTGCATCTGAAAGCTGGGGAGAAAAGTAAGAATGACAAGGGAGCGGATAACCATCAAAGAAGAAAGACTGAGAAGAGAGCTTTGAAACCACAGTTCTTCGGCTGAGAACATCCTAGAACTAGGGGAAGATTGATGTCAAGACACATGGAAACCTCCAAGGAATGCTTGAACCACAGGTGTTATAAGGAAGCAGTGAACCACATACAGAGAGAAAGCCTTTCTCTAGAGCGGGTGCCCTGAGAATGCTCATCTAGCCATCTAGACGGAGAGAATAAATTTGTTTCTTATAATAAAAAAAAAATAAGAATGACAGAAGAAGAATTGATGCCTGTTGTGTACCTTCAAGTTGGTATCAAATCATCACTGAACTGACCCTCCATCAGTGAGACTGCCCATCCTTTATATATATCTCAACTCATAGTTCACCAGATAAATCTCACATAGGCTGTAATTCTCATAGAAGAAGATTACCGGTCTTTCTCCCAGAGAAAACCTTGTGGGTTCAAACTAACTGCCTTTGGATTCACAGTGCAACTCTTTTTTTTTTTTTCACAGTGCCACTCTTTAACCACTCAGCCACCAATTAAAAAAGAAATCCAACAACTATATTGTTACTTCAGCAAATCACTTGCATTAACTTCTTCTGGAATATCTTTCTGTAGGAACCTTTTCTATTCCACATAGTGCTATATGCAATCTTTCTTTCTGTAGGAACCTTTTCTATTCCACATAGTGCTATATGCAATCTTTCCAGATTTCCATAGTGTGTTCTTTCAACATTTATCTTGACACTTAACCCTATCTAGATCTCTTCTATGCTAGTCTTTAAGCTTCTTGAAAGTTGCTTAAGCATTCTGATGTTGTTATTGTTGGGTGCAGTCAAGTTGAGTACAACACAGAGTGACCCTGTTAACAATAGGTCTGAACCCTGTCTATCCTGTGCCACACGCACCATCTCTGACACACTTGATCCTATCGTTGCAGACACTCTGTCATTCCACCTGGCTGAGGATCTTTCTCTCTTTTGCTGTCCTGCAAACTTCCCAAGAATGATATCCCTCTCCTAGGAATAGCCTCTCCTAGTGACATGCACACAGTATGTGGGACAAATCTTTATTATCTTTGCCTCCAAGAAGCAGTCTGGCTGCAGCTTCTCTAAGACATCCTTCTTTTGGAAACCCATGGGATATTCAGTACTCTTCTCCAACACCATATTTCAAAGGCATACATTCTTGTTCTGTGATCCTTATTCATTGTCCAGCTCTCAACAGGATAGCAAGAGACTGAAAAACCGTGATGGCCTAAATTAGGCACACCTTAGTCCTAAAACTAACATCATTGTTCCTCAATATTTGATGAGGACCCCGACTGCAGGCTTTCCAAGTACAATACGTCTACTGACTGTTGGTATCAAGTGTATTGATTGTAGATCTAAGCAGGATGAAGTTGTTGACAGATTCAGTCTTTTCTCCATTTATCATAATGCTGCCTTTTGGTCCAGTGGTGAGAATTTTTGTTTTCTTGATGTTGAGATACAATTCATATTGAATGCTAGAGTCTTTGATCTTCTGTAGCAAGCACTTCAAGGCCTCCTTACTTTCAACAAGCAAGGTTGTGTCATCTGCATAATTCAGGCTATTGGTGGATCTTCCTTCAATCCTGATGCCACATTCTTAGTCATAAAGTCCAGTTTCTTGCATGATTCTTGGCATACAGATTAAGTAAGTCAGGAAAAAAAGATATAAACCTGATACACAACTTTCTTAATTTTAAACCAAATAGTATTACCTTGCTCTTTTTTGTACATCAGCTTTTTGGTCTGCATATAGGTTCTGCCTGAGCACAATTAAATGTTCTGGATCCCTCTTCTTCTCAATGTTAACCATAATTTGTTATGATCCACACAGTCAAATGCCTTCGCATAGTATTTGCTTTCAACTAGGATTCATTTGATATCAGTAATGATATCCCTAGGGCCATGGCATCTTCTAAATCCAAATTGAACTTCTGGCAGTTTTGTCTCTGTGCTGTTCTATTCATAGTTTAATGATCTTCAGCAACATTTTGCTGGCATGTGTATGATAAATTTTTACAGTCTGTTGAATCAACTTAGAAACAGAAACAAGGTTGGAAAGAAAATGATCAAATTTTGTGCCTTCAATGATTTATTCATCACAAAAACCTTTTTAAAACACAACCGTGACTTTACACATGGATCTCACCAGATAGACTGCATAGGAATCAGATTGACTGCATGTATCAGTGGAAGGAATTGTTGGGGAAGCTCAATATCAGAAGTCAAAACCAGGTCAGCTGCTGACTGTACTCAGGTTCAAGTTCAAATTGAGGCTGAAGAAAGTGAAAACTAACCCACAAGTACCAAAATATGATCTTGAGTCTATTCAACCTAGATTTAAAAATTGTCTGAAAAAATATTTTCTGTATTGAGCACCAGTGATCAAAGACCAGATGAGTTGTGGGATGACATCAAGGATAACCATGAAGAAAGAAAAAGGTCAACGCAAATACAAAAGAGACAGAAGAAGCTAGACCCAATAAGGCTTCTATTGTTTGCCATTATATTTGTGTGAAGGATGGGAAATTAATTTTATTTACCAAACATACCTGGAATTTTAGATTATGACAGAGCTTTCTGTGTGTCTTGTGAATATATATAACACAAGCATGTGTTGAAAAAGTAGGTCCTTCTCAGGTCTCTTCTGGTTTGTATTTCTTTGAGCAACATACAATCTACTTTACCAGGATGTACAGGCTGTCTCATCCTCCAGATGTCTCTATTAAGCCTTTTTGTTTGTCTGTCTTATCTGCTTCCTTCCTAATATTGCGATCTTAGACTACTTCAATGTTAGCCTCCCAGATTGTTTCATACCAAATTTATTCTCATTTTTATAGAATCTCATAATATGAGACTTTTCCATATCTTGATTGATCCAAATGCAGTCAGTACTTCTTAAAAGTGAAGATATTTGTTTTTCCAGTTTACCCTGTCCTGATAGAACACTAGTTAAAGTTTAGGAGTAGCTCCCCCTTTTAAATTTGTAATTCAGTAGTTTTCTTTGAAGCAACTTGTGTGCCTTAATCAGTTATAAAAATCTATGATGATGATGATGATGATGATTGTTATTATTATTAATTATTATTTACCATTTTATCTAGTTTTAATGTTGCTTTTGAGGGGAAAAATGTTGAAGTCCTCACTCTACCATATGTAATACTGAAAATACTAAATATATATATATATATATTGCTGTTTAGAGGGAGGTCTGGTGGCCTAGTGTCAAGTAGCTCAGCTGTTCCATTTGTTTTTGGGTAATCTTCAGTTGAGTATCACTTGATTGTGCTCATGTGAAGCCTCTACTTGGACCAGGAACCAGTCCTCAGAACAGAGCAAGGAAATATCCATTGTTACTGCCGCTTCATCTTGTTATGTGCCATCTAGTTGAGTATGACACATAGTTACCCTCTGAGCAATAGATCTGAACCTTGTCTAATCTTCCATTATCCTCATTTCTCTCTGATATACTTGAGCATGTTGCTACAATCACTGTGTCAATCTGTCTTACTGAGAGTCTTCCTTCTAACATCATGCCTAAAATATATGGGACTAAGTTTCACCATCTTTGTCTGTAAGGAATTTTCTAGATGCACCTTCTCAGAAACATATCTTTTTATTACCTAACATTTGCTACCTGATTAATGTGTGTTTAAATGTTCATGCAATTAATTTAATTTAATTTGGGGGTTATGCTAGTTTCCTTTTTTCTGTTTAAGCGCATATTATTTATAAAACAAAAGCAGTAACAACTATTTACAGTTACACATAAACTGTTTGGAGATTACACCATCAGCTTCTCTGAACTATGGTGGACCACTTAAAAGCCAATGTGGGGGGCTTGGCAGGGGTGTGTTCACAGGGGTGTGTTCAGAAATAGCAATGCTTGATTCCTGCAATTTATAGCCTTGGGCATCCTGTGGTTGCTCCAGATATTGTGATGGCATCATCCTGCGAGTCCCCTTCTGAACTCCCAGGATCTGGTCTACTAAGCAGACAAAAATGTAGAACAATGGACTCTTCGGTTTTGTTTAAAAAAAATATTGTCTATCCTTTTTGGTAACTGCAGGTTTCAATTTAAAATTATTGTTTCCGAATTGATTCTAATAGTAAAACACAGGGTAATTCAAGTTCAATGAAGAAATGTTTAGCATCATTTATAACATATATAAAAACTTAATTTTCTGCAAACACTATCCATTAGTCTCTTCTAACAATTTCTCCTTCTAAAATAATGCATATGTACAAAATTATTTCTCTATAGAGAAGTAAATAAGCAAAATTTAGGGATATTCACTCTGAGCTTGTAATCCTTCTTACTAGTATAATAAAAGCCAGCGGCAGTGCTGAGGTAAAATTTTAAAATAATTGTAACAAATGTATCATTTCACTCACTCACTGCCATGGAGTTGTTCCTGGTTCATAACAACCATCCATTTGCTTCCTGGGCTGTGAGAAAAGACTGTTGGTCTTTCTTCTGTGGAACCAACTAATGGAGACTTGTAGCCTTTGGGTCTGCAGCTCAACAGTTTTCCAAGTGTTAAAGATTTACAAAATGAAATCCTTCACTCCTCACACAACCCCATGTAATAAATACAGTTTTAATTCATTCTGTAAATTAAGGACACGCAGGCTCAGAGAAGTATTTAAGTAGCTTAAGTTCTACAACAAGAGGATGGGAGACTCAGAATTCAATTAATTTGACCCCAGAAAGCAGTTCTTAATTATCATGGTAAATTGTCATTATCAGGCCGACCTATGTGAAAGGGCCATTTTTACAAGTCACAAATAGTAGAACATCAGCAATTTCATATAATTTATTTGCAGACTTTTTTTTTGTAAGAAGACAATATCTCTGTCTAGCATACTGTAATGGAAATAATTCTAGATTAAAAATAAGAAATAAAAACAAAGTAGCAAGGATGGTAAGGGATGAAGAGGGGAGCAAAAATTAATAAATGGATAACTTAGGTGAAGAAGAGGTAATATGCAATAAGGGTTTAATTTTGTATTATAATTAATTAGTTAAATAATGAATTATTAATGTTATAAAAATGACTACAAATGATTCAATAAAAAGCAATATTATTTTTAACATTCACTCAAATACAGTACATTTTTAAAAAGAAACAAAATACTTAACAGGAACTAATTGAGCAAATTTATTTTATTTCACTTGTGTGTGTGTGTGTGTGTGTGTGTGTGTGTGTGTGTAATTGAAAAAAATACTATTATCTCTCCTAGTAAGATTCCAAAAAAAATGACATACAGTAACATGTATATATGAAAATAGCATATGTGATTAATGCAGTTAGAATAAACTAAAGGAGTAAGATATAAACAAATAAAAACTTTATACTTCCTATATTTTTTATTAACTATGCATGAGGAAAAGCAGACACATAATAATTCTATTGTGATCATAAATACTTTGAGAAAAAGAGATGGAATAAAAGAGTTCTCTTTTCCCTCAGTGTCTGATGCTGGAAGATTGATGTGACCTTTTTTGTAACAAGCTGCCCAAAGCGTTTTCCCACAAGAAGAGAACTTAAAAAAATCTAAAATCTTCTTTGTGTGATCTTGGTGAACTAGAGAATTAGCAGGAAAATATGGTTCTGTACTTTATTTCTAAGGCTGTGAAGATAGTGGTGTGCTTTTAAAATAGGATGAAAAGAGATCATATGTACTAGCAAAGAAGGTGGGGATAGTTGTTCCATAAATATTTGTTGATTGATGGATTGATCTTGAAGGCTGTTGAAAGAGTGACCTATATTTACAAGAAAAGGGAGACAGCTTACTGTTAGCTAGGTTTGAAGTAAAATGATTAGAGAGAAATCATGGCATTTCTTTTCTTTGAAAGTTCAGAATGACAAGTAGTGTTTCTAAAATACAAAGGCACTTTATACATTTTACAACAAATTTGAATCCCTTAACATAGTTTTCATGGATTCATTTTCTAAGGTTGATTTAGAAAATTACTACTATGGGCATGTCATCGTAATTGTTGATGTTTGGTGCCATCGATTATGGCTCATAGTGACCCTGTGAACAAAAGATCTGAACCCTGTTCTATCCTGTACCATCCTCACATTTTCTGACATACAAGAGCCCATTGCAGCTGTCACTGTATCAGTGCACCTGGTTAAAGCTCTTTCTTTCCTTTGCTGACCCTCTACCCTTCCCTACATCATGTCCTTCACTAAGGAATAGATCCTCCTAGCAACTTGCCCAAAGTGTGGGAGGTGAAGCCTCATTATTCTTGCCTCCAAAGAGCACTCCAGCTACACCCTCTCCACGACACATCTGTAATCATTGTAGTCATTGTAGTAGACGCCACTGAAAGAAACGATTTAAAACATAATCGCTCATCTGAGCTTGCAGATATTATATCAAGAAAGATGAAGCACAATATAGAAAACCCTGTCGATGCAAATGATCAAGTGTTGCATTGCTAGCTAAAAGGTTGATATTTTGAAACGACCAGAGACTTCTTATAGAGTAGATCTGACGTATACCATTTTTGAAAAGTCACACCCTTGAAACCACATAGAGAAGTTTTGTTTTACACACACACATGTGGAGCCACCAAGAGTTGGAGGCAACTTGAAGGTGACATAGAACAGCAAAGCACAATCAGTGCAAGGGGCTAGACCTTGAGGAAAAACAAGAGACCTAGTACCAGAGGAGCCATGTCTGACCAGGGAGAAAGATGATGTTTTTGTTTTTTTATTTGTTTGTTTCTTTTTTGAAAGATGATGTTTTAACAGCAGAATTCTCTTGATTCAAATATCAGATAATTTTCTTCTTGCCTTCAATTTTTCAGGAACTTTGTTTTAAATGTATCTATTTGTTCAATAAACATTTGTCAGCATATACTTCCTATTCTAATGAGCAAAACAGTTTTTATATTGCTTATGACTGTGTACCATTGGAATAGTCACTATCTTAGAACCTTGGTTTCCTCAATAGTAAAATAGCATGAAAGTACCTATTCCTAAAGATTGTCGGAATTGTTAAATCAGGATAAGATATTGTCTGGCATATAGTGGGAACTGAACAAAAGCCAGTAGTAGTAATTGTGTGCAGTTCAGTGGGACCCAGGTCATAGATGACCCTACAGTGGGTTTTCAGGGGCAGTTAATCACGTGGCAAGAGATTGCCCATTCTTCTTCTGAGTCGAAGCTGATAGATTAGAACCACATGCCTTTGGGATTGTAGCACTGAAGTAGTAGTAGTAATAGTAACTGAAATGATTATATATATTTGTGTCAGGTCTGACTCATAACCACCCTGTAGGACAGAGGAGAATTGTCTCAGTTTCCTAGATTGTAAATTTTACAGGACCAAATCATAGGTTTTACTCTCATAGAGCAACTCATGGGTACTAGTTATAGTGTCATGTTGTTTTTATGTAACTTCAAGTCAAGTCTAACCCATAGCTGACTCTCCAGTGGGTTTTCAGAAGTAGTAAATCACATGGGAGGAGATTGCCCTTCTTTCTTCCATGGAGCAACTGGTGGATTTGAACCATGAGCTTTCGGGTTGGCAGTGCAGGGTTCTAGAAAATAGTCTTTGTTTTTACTTAGCGAGAGAGTTTGACTGATGATAACATAAGTTTCCTCTATCTTTACTGTAAAACCCAGCTTTATTAAATAAGTTTTTCATTTTATTTAGGACTAAATGTAGTGCTTGGTAAATTCTAGGTTTTAAAAAAATGCATTGAGGTATTTTATAAGCGTAGAATAAGTAAAGGCATTAAGGATAGTATATTTGTGTTCATTACATTAGTAATGATTCCAAAGGTGGGAGATATTCTATATAAGTTCAATACAATTATTTGGTAGTTAAAGTCTTTGAATGTAAGTATTAGCAGATGTGTTTATAAAGACAGATCGAAGACCTGGAGTAAAGATATGTTGAGGACCTGGTGGACAGCCTAGAATGTTACTCAATATTAAAGAAAAATTATTTAAACCTACATAAGCAGCAAAATGATAAGAGGGAAACATTGCTTTTTAGGAGGTTAAATCACAAAGGATATGAGAAATAGTTAAATATTAATAAAAGGGGTAGGAATATAGTGAGAGTAAAGACCTGAAATAGTATGGTGGATAGGCATAACAAATGCAAAGGATGTGTTAAAAATCAGTGCAACCAGGTTTAGGGCAGCAGCATGTGAACTCAGCTATTTCCACAATGGAAAAGAATCTCCATCTAATATATCCTCCATCTACAACAATATCATCCATGTAGACCTGAGACCTAGGAGAGTGAATATGTATGTTGCCATGTGTCTTCATCTTTCTTCTTTCAGTTCCAACAACTATCCTTCCCAGATGCTCACTAATCCATTACTAGTTTTAATAATCCATTACAATTGTTGTTCAAGAATCTATTGCCAAATTCACAAACAGTATTCACAATTACAGGGCTTATGAGGGAGTACTAGTTGCCTAGTGTTAAGGAGTTATGCTATCTATCAAGCAAAAGGCATAGGAGGAAGCATTCTCCTTCTGTGCAATTTACAGCCTCTGAAAACTGTTGGAGGATCAGCTATAAGCTAGTTTTGACTCTGTTGCACATTAACAACAATAATATGGGACTTATTAAGTAGTTAACAGGCTATACTTTCTGTCAGAACCACTCAAAGTACAATGTTTCATCCAGGACAGTTTCTTAGGTGAGTGCTCACAGCCCCTTTCCTCCTAACTTCCAGCCTCACTGGGTCCTGTCTTGCACTTCTGGGTCTTTGCAGTGTTGCAAATCTATTTTAATTCTGCAAAACATGGTACCCTTTTCTCTGGCTCTGACAGTAGCATTAGGCAGCTCTAACTGTGTATCTCAGCAGTTCTATTTCAAATGTGTCTCACTCATGATGCTTTACCAGCCCTTCTGCTGCTAGGCGGGTCTAGGTCTATGTCTAGTGCAGGAATTACTGGCTCAAAAGGATAAGTTTGATCTTACTCTCTTCTTTCCTGATAGCAGTGGTACTCATGCTTTCTACCTCTCAATCTGTTCAATTTAAACCTTGTAGGATGGTGAAACTGACTAATCTTTTCATGGTAGTCTATACAATTTGTTAACATGCTCCAATCCACCAGCTTCTCCATGGAAGAAAGATGGGAAGTCTCCTCCTATGCAATTAATTGCCTCTGAAAACCTGCTGGAGGGTTAGCTATGGGTCTCTTCTCACTAGATGGTACACAATAACAACGCAAAAGTGCTATTTACCTGTTTACCTTATTAGCATGCCCATTGATAGAACTACTGGCACTCAGTATTTGTGTTTCATATGAGCACTGTGGTAAAAGCCAAATTCAATGACTAGAAAAGCCACATTGAACAACTCACTATAACACAATATGTAAAGAAATAAAGAGGTTTTCTTTAAGAGGTATAACGTAGTCTTGAAGAAATTTTTGTTATAATTGGACATAGTTATCAGTTCTGCCTTGGACCTATTGAGGTCAAAGTTTTACATCTACTTAGAAACACTGACATATGTTGTTGTCCTGTGCTGTTGAGTCAGATACAGCTCACAGTGACCCTATGAATAAGAGATCTGAATCCTGTCCTATACTGCACCCTCATCATCATCTCAGACATGCCAGAGCCCATTGGTGGAGTCACTGTCAATCCATCTCTTTGAGGATATCCCACTCTTTCCCTTACTTTTTCAAGCATGCTGTCCCTTTCTGAAGAATAAAAAATGATACACGCCTGTATTAGGAACAAAAACATTTTTAATATAAAAAGAGGTCTTTACAAGCACACAAGAAGCTCTGTTTGACATTATTTTACAACAGAGATGCTATGAAGTGATTAGAAAGACATGCTGCAAAGTAAAAATGCATGTCTGCAATTCATATGTCCCACAAAATATTCTCATCTAGAATACATAAAAAAATTATAAATCCATTAAAATAAGCCAAATAAAGCCTGGAATTTACAAAAGGAAAAAAAATACATGCTCAAAGTAAGTGAAATGAAGCTTCACCATCCTTGCTTCCAAGGAGCGCATTGGTCACACATTCTCCAAGACGTATTTCTCTGTTTGTTTGGGATTTTATTCAGTACTTTTCTCCAAAACCTTAACTCAAAGCCATTGATTACTCTTCTGTCATCCTTATTCATTACCCAGCTCTCAGATGCATAGCAAGTATCTGAAAGACCATGAATAGTATAGTAACTGACATTTTTCAACTAACATATACAGTCCTGAATGTGCTCACCAGTCTGTGCCAAGAAATTTGGAAGGCAGCTACCAGGCCGACTAACTGCAATAGATCCATATTGTTCCCATTCTCCAGAAAACTGATGTCACAGAATGTGGAAATTATCAAACAGCATTATAGTTATTGCTTTAAATTCTTACATAATTATTAAAAAACTGGGTAAGTAGATGAAAATAGAAGTAAAATTCAGATAAAGGGAAGACTAAAGGGTGCTCATATCTGGCAAGAAATGATTAACTAGCTTTAAAAAAAAATGGACAAAGAAGTACAGAAAGGAGCCAGGAAGATATCAACTAGTTCTCAAAAGAAAAATGGCTTAAAGTAATGATCGCTTCATCGAGCCAAATAATACATGAAAGCTAGGGAGAATGAAGACCCAGAAAGATTACTTAAGTGTGAAAAGGTCTTCTTTGGTTCTAATCAGTTCAGTTTTTGCAAGGTTGTAGGACACTAACCAAATTGCAGAATTTCGAGCAAAAGAGGTGTTGAAGTGGAAAGCATTAATAATCTGGCTCATGCCTTATTGTATTATTTGAAAGTGAAAAGGAAGATACAGTACTGACTTAATCGTGTTCTCTACTGATTTAATTGTGCTTTCCAAGTCTTGTTAAGCCTACAGCCCCATCGTTTTGTTCATCTGAAGCTTTTGACCATGTGTTTTGAGCTTTAATTTCTCTCAGAAACTTTATCATTGACTAAGTAGTTTGTGTAGAAGAGGGGATTTGATGGAATAAACACCTGGGGTCCTTTATTCTTAATTCTGTTTACTGGTCTCTAACAACAGATTCAAACTCATAGAATAGTTAAATCTGAAGAACAAAACAGCCTGCTTCAGCTTTGAGCCAAGTGAATGCATTAAAGCCACCTGTTAGTCCACAACTCAGCACATGGTGTGACTCAGAGGAACAAGACTGGGAAGAAATGTACCATTTCTAAATATGAGGCAATTCCAGTTCTGAATTTGTTAAAGGGATTATATTTTTCATTCATTTTCAGGTGCCTTTAACAAGACGACTATTTATATATGGAATTACTTTCTTTTTCATAGAGAAGAACTATAAACCATTTTCAGTGATTTCTTCTGACACAATTATTAAGGAAATTTTTATTGTAATTGTGCAGGTAAAAGAGTGCTTAATTAAACAAACAAACAAGCATCCCTATGGTTTCTAATTCTCTCATTACTATCCAGTGGAAACAGACTCAGCTGATCCTCCAGTGGATTTTCAGGCAGACATACATTATATGGGAGGAAACTGTCGATCTTTCTCCCATAAAGCTGGTCCATTCCTATCACTAGAGAGGAGCTACATTTGGAATAGCAGTAAAATTCCCTACAGACTTCTTGTGTGCTATCGAGTTGGAACTGACCCATAGCTGACCCTCCAGCGGGTTTTTAGAAGCAGTAAATAGCATGCTATGGAGCGGTTTGGGGATTTGAAGCTTTTGAATTGGCACCTTGGTGATTACAACATAACTTCTTACCACTAGGCCACCAGAGCTCTACAGACTAGGCAACTTGATTGCATTGCTAACACAAAGGAATACAGTTTGAATCCTCCAGCTGTTCCATGAGAGAAAACTAGTCAATCACTTTCCAGGTGATTCACTGCCTTTGATAAACTTCTGGAGGGTCAGCTATGGGTGGGTTCCAACTCAATGGTACACAATAACTACAAGTAATTATTAATTCTATCACTGTACTAGACCCAAGGTTCTATGTGCTTGCTATTGTGAACAATGCAGCAATAAACACAGGCATGCATAAATCTGTTTAGGTGGCAGCTCTGGTTTCTTTAGGTTGTATTCCCAGTATTGGAATTCCTGGGTCAAGTAATATTTCTAATTACAAATTTTTAAGAAAGCCTTCCATAGTGGTTGCATCATTTTGCACTCCCATCAACAGTGACTAAAGGTTCCAGTTTCTCCACAACCTTGACAGCCTTTGTTATTTGCTGCTCTATTGAACTTTACTATTATTACTGGGGTGAGATGATATCTCATAGTTGTTTTGATTTGCATCTTTCTTAGAGCTAAGGATTTTGAACATTTCTTCATGTGTTCATTCACCACTTTTAATGAATGGTGTTGGCAAAATTGGAAAACTATCTGTAGAAAACTCAAGCAAGACCCACACCTCACATCATATACACACACAAAAAAAACAACTAAAAGTCTATCAAAGACCTAGGATTAAAACCATAGACTATAAATATCATGAAAGAAAAGCTTGGAAGAACTCTAGAAGCCCTAATCCAAAACATGAACAGTCTTCCAAGCATCCTGAAAAATCTATGACCAGAAGAATAATATAGATGAATGAGACCTTCTAAGAATTAAATCCCTATACATATCCAAAAACTTCTTCAACAGAGTAAGAAGGAAAGACATTGACTGGGGGGAAAATATTTGGTAATGACATGTCTGATAAGGAATTTATATCTAGAACTTATAGAATACTCCAGCACCTCAACAAGATAAAGAACCTAATAGCAAAATGGGCACAGGATATGAATAAACTTCAGAACCTTGGGATTTTTGAGGCATAGAATTGGAGTAGATGACATATCTTCAATGGAGACAAAGGGAGTTGATGCTATCAATTTGCTTCTCCTTTTCTGAGAAATCTTTTCATGAAGGGAGAGAGAAATGACAGGTAAATGCCTGAAATAATGGAAGTCGAGGAGCTAGTAGTAGGATTATGAGTTGCTGGTTGGGGGATGTCGAATAAAGAATAATAGCAATATCCTTAAAAGTCCAAAGTCAGCACCATTAAGTTGAAAACCTACTCATAGCTGACCTTTCCCTGAGTTTCTGCAGCTGTAACTCCTACCTGAGGGGATTACCCATCTTTCTCTCAAAGAGCTGCTGATGGAGTTGAACCCCTAGAGAGGGACTACCTTTGAGTTAGCAGCACAGCTTTCTATGGACTGTTGTATACCATCAAGTCAGAATCGCCCCTTAGCTGATCCTCCAGCAGGTTTTCAGAGGCATTTAATTGCATGGGAGGAGATTGTTCATGCTCCCGTGGAGCAGTTTGTGGCCTCGAACCACGTGCCTTTGGGATAGCAACACAGCTTCTTGCCACTATGCCACCAGGGGACTAGGCCACCAAATACACTCGGAATAAAATTGCAAATAAAGCATTTTATGATTTAGGCAACAGAAAAGGAGTGAGATTCTATGCTAGAGTGTCAGCGCTGAGAAGGATCTCAGAGATAATGTCTTTATGTGAGAAAATTGAAGCTCCTACCTTCTGTGCTCAGTATATTAAGCTACAGAATCAAGACTATTTTGGGGGTCTTCTGATTCTAAGACCAGTTCTCTCTCTAGTAAAGAATTCTGGAGAACTCATTAGTGCAATCCCCATAGGCCTGGTATAGACATCTCTTTTTTTCCACCTTGTTTGGTGAAAACCTGCTGATGAACACATTCAGCCACCTCCACTTTGTCCTTCTTTCTCTTCCTTCCTCTGTGTCACCACTATACCAGTTGCAGTGTGCAGGCTTCTATAATCACTCTTGCATCACTTTGTTGCGTGTTTCTATAGGTTCATACTTGCCAGCCAGTATGTGGGGGAAATGGGAGGCACTCTTCTATCCACATCTACAGCCCTGGAAACCCTATGAGCAGTGGTGCTCTGTCATTAAGGGTTGCTATGAGTTGAAATTTACTCTATAAGCATGGGGTTTTCCTCATGCTCCCAAGATAATGAGAATGTTGAAAAATACAGTGAGAGTCTTATGTGCCAAGCAAAAAAAGAACAATATATTGGCAAAGACTGAGCAAGAGAATATTAAAAACAAAGTTGGAAGAGTGAGTGGACAGAGGGCTGGGGCAAAGTTCATCCAAGGTGATATTCTGGAGGCAGTCTAGACAGACTTCCTGGTTTGAGAGCACAAAGAAAGATAATGTCTAAATAGAAAACAGTCAGGAGAGAGATGTTTTGACTCGAGAAAGGACAGGCTTTGATGGATTTTTCAGAAAAAAAACATGCGCTTTGTTTTTATTCAGTAATACTTTTTTAAATTTTTACCTGAGAGAAATTAGCAAATATTGAGTATGTCATTAGATAAAGTTATAGTTTATAATTTTGCTATTTTTAACTTCAAAAAGCACTCTTTACTGTGTGCTATGTGGTTAACACATGTTATCTCAGTCATTTTGCCAGCTTTATGAAACAGGATGAGAGGCAATAATTATGGAGGGTTGTAAGGAAAATTTCTAAAGCAATTTGAGTGTATAGTCAGTGTTTCAAGTAAATTAGGTCATTTCATCCTCACAATGACCATATGAGGGAACTACTATTATTAGTACAATCCACATATAAGGAAATTTAATAAAAGCATAGGTATTAGACAATTAAAGAATAACAAGTATGTGGGTTGTACTATTGTATTCAACCCCAGTAACCACTGGGGAGGGAGCTCTGGTGGCTTAGTGGCAGAAGCTGTGCTGCAATCCCAAAGGCACATGGTTCGAGGCCACTAGCTGCTCCACAGGAAAAGGATGATTAATTAATTGGCTCTGAAAATCCACTAAAGGGTCAGTTCTGACTCTATTGTACACAACCACCACCACCACCACCATTGGGAGATATACTAGTAAAAGTATGTTCTACATTTCAGTTGCTCTACACTTCAGTTGCCCTAGACATGCTCACCATGTTGTGCCAGGAAATCAGAGGATAGCCTCACCTGGACAGCTAACTGGAAGAGATCCACGTTTATTCCCATCCTAAGAAGGTGATCCAATAGTGTGGAAAATATTGGAAAATATAACTAATATTGTATGCAAGCAAAATCTTGCTGAAGATTATTCAAAAACAACTGGTACAATACATCAATAGAGAACTACTAGAAGTACAAGGTGGATTTAGAAGAGTCCCTGACACTAAGGACATCATTGCCAATGCCAAATGTATCTTGGTTGAAAGCAGAGAGTACCAGAAGAATGTCTATCGGTGTTTTATTGACTATGCTAAAGCATTTGACTGTGTGAATCACAACAAATTGTGGCTAACCTTGAGAAGAATGTGAACCTCAGAACACCTGATTGTGCTCATGGGAAACCTATACTTGGACCAGAAGGCAGTCATCAGAACGGAACAAAGAAACACTGCCTGGTTCAAAATTAGGAGAGAGCTTCAGCGTTGCATCCTATCTTCATACCTTTTAAATCTATGTGGAACAGATTATTTGGGAGGCTGGTCTTTATGAGGTAGAATGTAGCATCAGAATTGGAGGAAGACTCCTCAAAACTTGCATTATTCAAATGACCCAACCTTGTTTGCACCTGAAGCATCTTCTGTAGAAAGTCAAGGACTGTAGTCTTCAATATAGATTGAAGTTCAACATAAAGAAGACAAAGATTCCCACCACTGGGCTACTCGGCAATACCATGATAGGCAGAGAAGATATTGAGATTGTCAACAATTTAAGCTTGCTCAAGTCCACAATCAGCACTCTTGGAACCAGCAGTCAGGAAATCAAAAGGCAAATTGGATTAAAAAAAGTCTGCTATCAGGGATCTCTCCAGAGTGTTAACGTGCAAACATGTAAGTCAGCTAAGGTCCCCGATCCAGGGTATGGTCTTCACAATTTCTTGCTATACATCAGAGGGCTGGACAATGATTAAGGATCACAGAAGAAGAACTAAGAGCTAATGCTTTTGAGTTGTGGTGATGGAGAAGAGTACGAAACATACCATGGACCACCAGGAGAACAAACAGGCCTGGGTGAAGGAGGAGGTGAAACCAACTTGCTTTCAGGAGGCAAGGATTTTGAAACTCCATCTCACATACATTGGGCATGTTGCCAGAAGGGACCAGTCATTGGAGAAGGACATCCAGCTTGGAAGGCTGGAGGGACAGTGCAGAGGAGGAAGACTCTGGATGAGATGGATTAACACAGAGGCAGGGTTAGTAGAGGCAGGTATATCAGAGAAAGTGAGATTAGCTCAGGACATGACAGAGTTCAGAGCTGTTGTGCATAGGGTCGCTAAGAATCACAGGGAACTTGATAGCAGATAACAACAATAGTTGAGGTAATTAAGTCTTTCCGCAATAAAGATAGTTTTCTATATTAAACTCTGAGATGATCTCACACATCTAGTGTTAGAACTAGCACTGTCTAAATTTGTTTGACTATAGAATTTGCATTCTTGCTCATGGCATTTTCTGGAAGAGTTCTTTCAATGAGAGGGAAAGCTAGATATTTCTTAGGTTCCTAAGGAAGAAGAGTGGAAAGAAGAGCATACATGCTTATATACAAAAATGTGTGTAAACTTAGCCATTTGTTCAAAGTCTGATCATGTGGAGGCTACATTCTTAAGAAGATCTGAACTCAGAAAACTGGATATCTGAGTTGCTAATTCCAAAACACTTGGAACCTGTGAGAATTGCATTTCTTTAGAAACTAGAGTCTTAGAGTGCATCAAGTTTTACCTACTCAACAAATGTCCTTCTTTGATTCATTGTTTCACCTGTTTTCACCCTCATTTGTCACTGTGTATCTATGTGTCAGGTAGCAGAGGTAAGTAATCTTAGTAATACTTCCTGCTAGATACAACAGGGAAGAGTGAAGAAAAATCTCAGAGAGCGGCAAGAGGAAGGAGGGACCACAAGTCTTGGTCTCAGTTTTCCTCACACTTTCTGAAAGTCCAACAGCAGCAGGCGTTATGTGCTTAACACATAAGATTTTGAAACATGTCTCACTTACTGAGTTAATATTTTATCATGTTTTCTACTACTGAGGAACAGAATCTATATATATATTGTTGTTGTATACCACTGAGTCAGAGGCAATTCATAACTGATTCTCCAGTGGGTTTTCAGAGCCACTCAATTGCCTGGAATGAGATTGTGCATCTTTCTCCCACAGAGAAGCCAGTGGATTCAAACAGCATTCCTCTGGGTTGGCAGTGCAACTAAACAGATCTACCCATGATTGTACATAGTAAATAATAGAACTGTGTCTCTAGTCTCCCTCTATATTTTGTGTATTGAATATTAAATTTTATGGAGCCTTGATTATTTTTTTGTTTGGTGCTTCTTTAGGGATTATATTTGGTGGATAATAGAATTTATATATTAAAATTTTGTGTTCTCAGCATCTGTCAAAGCTCTTGGCACATAATGCATGCTCCGTAATTATTCATCAGGGTGAACTATGTTTGGTTTAAAGACAGCAAGGCTTTATTCCTGTTTCAGTCCTTTTTATAATGTGTGATACAGAGTAGGTTTAAATTCACTCATCTCAGAATTTCATATGTTGTTGGCTTTAATGAAATTAAAAATGTAACCAAAAAAAGCAAAGAAATTCAGAGAAATCAGTATTTAAAATTCCAATTTAAGAACAGTTAAACATGGAAGAGATCACATGTGTTATTCATGAAAAATCTCTTTTCAGGAGATAAAAATACATCTTAGGACCAAATTATATCATCATCCAGGCAGGTGGTTACTGTAGCACTGAAGGAAAGAAAAAAGATAAAGTTAGTGAAATTAGCTAAAGCTGTCTGAAAGAATGGAAATATATAAAGTATTCAAATTCATGAAATTAGAACTTTAAATACCGAATTTGAATTTGAGTGGGCTATGGGTCACTCATTTGACGAAATTGCCATATGATGCCAGGAAGGCTACATGCCCAGAACAGAGCAGGACAATGTGTGTCATCAATTTGATTTTCTGGCCACCATAGAAACCCACCAGCTGTCATCACAGAGCCATCAGGTTCCAAAACATCAAGTATCTGAAGAAAAATAGAGTTTTCTTTTAATTTGGTAAATTTAGTCTACCTTACCTTACCTACCTTACATAAAAATCACAGCCCTTTCACTTGCTGGTCATCAAGGTGGAGCAGGGTTTGTAAGTGATGGTCTGGCTACAGCTGGATTAACAATTATGCAACTCGCTCAGCCCTAAACTCTCAGGAGCCTAATATATTACAAGGGTGCTTCATTTTCACAGGAAGTGTGACTGGTAAAATAAGTAAATAAAGTATTTCCAGCGTTTTCATAACAAGAATGTTGTGAGCGGAAAGGCCCATCTGATGAACTGTCTGGGGGCAGCAGGAGACCACCAAGGCAAACTTCCCACAGAAACGTCAGAAAACTATGCAAGTCTTAACCAGTTTAGGTTTTCTTGAGAGAGATACAAAATTATGACCAGGAATGAATAGGCTTTAACCCTGGGCTCCTCATCAATTAAAAAGCAATTGTTGGTGTCATGTACTGTTGCATCAGAACCGACCCATCGCTGACCCTCCAGCAGGTTTTCAAGGGCACGAAAGGAGATTGCCCATTCTTCTTCCCTGATGCAGCTGGTGGATTTGAACTCACAGCTCCTTACAGCTAGACCACTAGGGCTCCCTAATAAACAATTACTCACTGAAATTAAATGAAAGTATTCTTATTCTGTAAATCTTCACAGAAGCAAACCAATTGCCTTTCTCCCAAGGAGGGGACTGGTGGATTTGAACCCACAACGGTCCAATTAGCAGACTCATGTGCTTATGAATCCATTGTGCCAGCTGGGTGCCTTCAATCGACAGGGAAAACTCTGATATGTTTTTTGAAAGCACCAACATTCTTATCTTTTAAGCATTTCTTGAGAGGATTTCTTTCCCTCTAAACCCTTGGCTATTATCAGAGGTTCAGTTTCTTCCCTTTGAAGTCCTGGGTGTTTTCTTCCTCCCCACAGTTTTCAGCACTTTATGGCATGAAGGGCTTTACTATTAGAGGGACTCTGAAGCAAAGAAAAGCTTCAGGGTGCCACATGGAGAGAATGAAAACATATCACGTTGATGTAGAATTCCCCTTCTATAATCTAACAAGTACAGAATGTTTAAAAAATTAATTCAGAAATACATACACCCAGGGAGTTTGGATTTTGTGTTTAATTTCACATGAGAAGAACAAACACCTCCATGCAAACTGCAAATGATTTCTAACATCAAGTCCTCATCTGTGAGTCATTAAGTTACTGAAGCCCAGAAAATCAAATTTTGTTTAGGGCTGTTTGATAATGTAGGAGCGTAGTAAAATGTGATTCACCAATTAGCTCATGTAATTAGAAAATGGGGGCGAACCTCTCAAAAAACATGGCCTATGGCTACACACAAAGTTCATTATCATCCTCCAGAGCTTCCAGATATTACATGGTTTATGTGATATAACATTATTTCTGTTAATTATAATTACAATTATGTTGTTAGTTGGTACTGCATGCAATTTCTCAGGAAAGAAAATCCACAAATATTTGTGTTTACAAATCAGAGAAATAAATTAGTTACTTAGTTCCATCAGTCAGTCCTTCTTTTTATCCCTTTCAAGTCTCTCTTGACAGGCTCTAAATGGAGCAATAATCTGGCTAGTCATTGCTTCATAGAGCTCTCAAATGGCCAGTGCTATGTTTAAATTCTAAAGAGGGGAAAGTAACCTAAAGTGAGAACCCTATAAAAATGATGGGTTACTAGTGTGAATGGTTCCTTTCTGGCTTATCCATAGATGCTAATGGTGATGCTGAAACACACAGTAGGAGAACAGCTACATCCATTTGAGAATTTTCTGACTGATAAATTCTCTGTGGTAGATAAAAATAGGGATAGAATATTTGTTAGATTATTATAAAGAAACTTCATACATGCTGTGTAGACATCTGCTGAAATGGGAGGCATATGTTATGAATTACCTGAGAATATTTAAAATGCCTTTGCCTCTGTAAGTGCAAATCACTTAAAGAATTGATTGAATGGTTAAAATTACTTTCCTATGAGTTTCCATCATGTCTTACTTTGCTATTTTTTATTGTATCTGAAGTACATGATCACAGTTACATGAGCAAGAGCTTCCCAACTGATAGATCAAGAGGATAATAGAGATGAATTACCTCAGCCCAAGTCAATAAAGAAGAGACATCTCTTAGTTTTGATGTTACTTTATTGCAATATTTATTTTTTTTTATTGCAAGAAAGGGTTATGCTATCCTTACTACAAGCTTTTAAAGACTGTGTTATAGTGCTCATTCACAGTGACATTTTTTAAAAAATGTTTGTATATTGTTTTTCTTTTAACTATATACGAAAGTGCCCTTAGATGACTTTGTAAATCACAGTGCATATTTTGTATTGTCCCTTCCAATCCCCTATGCCTCAAAAACTATAATGGAAGCAGTAATCCCTGATTATGCTTTATGGAATTTTGCTTCTTATATATTTTAGAATGGTTTGGGTTATATTTCATTTGATGAAGATCCAGACATCAGACAATTGTGACTTATTCATAGTTAGAATGAAAGCTCAACTTCTAGTTCTTCTAAAAGAGGCAGATATCTCCCCTCAATTTACTTTTAAAAATTCTCTTTTGTTCTGATTTTCAGGTCAACGGGACAGAAATTGAATATGAATTTGAAGAAATTACATTGGAGAGGGTAAGAAAGTTTAAGAATCTAAAACCTGTGCATTATATTCCACATTCTTTATTCTGCTGGGTTGTCTTGTGAAATTGTAAAATTTTGTATTACAACCTGAAGTTTCCCCAAGGATTCAAAATGAGAATATTAATGGCATGCTTACAGTAGTACAGATGTTGACAAGCAGAACAAATAACTCGGGTGTCCAGTATATATCTGCATTGTCAAGATTTAGAGCAATGAATTGGAAAGATAGAAATGCTCATTGAGATTGAACAACTTTTCTTTTTGTTTTCATTTATTACCAGTTTTGCTATGCACTTTTCAAGTATAAGATTCTTAAAAGTTATATGCAATTAAATTATATTAATGGTCCTATTATTTGCTTTGTAAAAAATGGATTTTAAAATACCCATATAGAAGAACCAAGTTGTTGTTGTTGCTGTTGCTGTTGTTGTTAGGTGCCATCAAGTTGACGCTGACTCAGACATCCTGTGTACAGGAAGGAACTCTGTCCAGTCCCATACCATTTCACAACCTCTGCTGTACTTAAGCTCACTGTTGACACTACTGTGTTAATCCATCTCATTGAAGATCTTCCTCTTCTCCACTGATCTTCTATATTTACAAGGCTGATGGCCTTCTCCAGGGACTGGCCTCTCCTAATAACATGTCCAAACAATGTGTCATGTTGCTACCTAATATAGCCAGTGGTTTGAATCCTCAGGAGAAATATGGGTGGCCTTCTCTCATAAAGATTTACAGCCTCAGAAAGCTGATGGTGATCAGAACCAACTCTGAAGCAATGGGGGAGACTATATAAACTTTAGGAAATATCCTGGCAGAACTTTGTTGTTGTTGTTGTTGTTGTTATGTGCTGTTAAGTTGGAACCTTGGAACCAATTCATAGCTCATCTCCAACAGGTTTTCAGAGGCAGTAAATCATGTTGGAGGGCATCATTCATCATCCTTCTGAAGAGCATTTGGTGGATTTGAACTGCATACTTTTGCACTGTGCAGCACAATTCTTTAAGGAAAAAACATGACCATAAGGCATTAATAGGACATTCATTAAAAAATAGAAGGCCACTATTAAACATTTGAAAGTCTATCCAATCTCATTAACACACCAAAGAAAAAATTCAGCAAGATTAAACTGTTTGTATCTATCCGATTTGCAATGTCTTAAAAGGAATATTAATACACAAAGCCAATAAGTGGGTGTTGAAATTGGCACAATTTGAACAGAGCAAATTGGAAATGTGTATAAAAAGAAATTATGGTAATTAGAGTAAATATCCTCACAAGATATATGCATACGAATGTTCATACTGGTAAGTCTTTAATGATGTGTCATTGGGTAAGCATATAATAAAAAAGCCTATTAGAATAATGTAAGAATCACAGTTCTATCAATTAACAATTCAAGTAAAAATATATTATTTGAAATATGGTCCAATAAATACTTAATATGTATAGCCTACTCCTACCATTGAGTTGAATTTGGTTCTTAATCCTATAGGATAGAGAACTGCCCTTTAAGTTTTTGAAAGCATAAATCACTACAGGACAATCTTTTTCATCGTTCTCCCAGAGGAGCTAGTGGTTTCCAACCACTTGTCTTTGGATTGGCAGCTTAATGTCAACCACATTGCCATTAAACTCCTCTCTATATGTATACTATACACAAATGTGTGTGTGGTGTGTATGTGTGTATGTGTGTGAATGTGCACGCGTGTGCGGCACATATGCAGTCTTAGATGCAGAAAGCCTGGAAAACTTAGAGATTTTAAAATAATTTTAGTTTCTTCTTTTTTTGTTTATGTTTATTTCTGAAAATAAATGATTGTATGTTTATAATAAGTAAAAATTTAAGTATCATTCTAAGCCATCTTTCAAGGATAAATTAAAACTTGTGATTTGCACTCAAATTTGTATCTCCTTTTCAGTTTACTGATCATTAGCTTTTCTGAGTTGGAAATTTTCTCACTTTCAGTCTTATTTTTGTTGACTATGAGTGATTTTAAAAGGACATTTACATTGAAAGTTAAGTGTTTGACAGATGGTTTCTTTCAAGCTGCCATTATGAACTCTGATAAAATTTTAATGGCATGCTAAATGTAGAAAAGTGAGGCTTATGGAAAATTAGTACAAATGAGAAAAAGTAACATATTTCTTCTTGTGAATCACCACTCTGCAGGCCAGCTACATAATTTGTGATTGAGTTGCAAATTGATGAAGAAGGGCTGTTATCAAAGAATTATTACGATTTTAGAAATAATAAGAGCCAAGTAAATGTGATGCCTTCTACCCATATGGCTGTGGGGTGGCACAGACCACATACCTATGTAGCTAGCTTCTGAACAACTTGGTGCCCCTGGTTTTATTAATCAATAATTAGAAGCTAATGTAGGCATCCCGAACTCTGGTAGCCTAGTGGTAAGAAACCACACTAATTCCAAAGGCACACAGTTCAAATCCATCAGTGGCTCTGCAAGCAAAGGATGGGCAATCTCCTCCCATATAATTGACTGCCTCTGAAGATCTGCTGGAGGGTCAGCTATGTGTTGATTCCAATTTGACAGTACTCAACAATAGCAATGTAGACATGGAGTAGAATATTCACTAAGGGCCAGAGACAAGTAAAGGTTCTAGCCTAGCTTATGGTGCTTGCTTATCTCATGATCTTGGGTAAGTCATCTTATCACCTTCACTTTCTGCATTAAGGTTCTTGGTCAAACATTGAACTTTGTCATTTGACACACTGCCTTCTGAAAGGTCTATGTCAAACGTCATAGTCTCTGAACACTAAGTCCTTTCCCTCACTATTTATTTCTGTGCTCCCAGTCAAAAAATTTCTTCGATCACCTTGGAACGTCTCTTCCTTGATTCCTGGGTCCATAACTTTAATACTTTCTCGCACGTCCTCTTCCTTGTCCCCTCCCCTTCTCTTTTTTTGCTCACCCAGTAACCTTAGCCTTGCTTAAATGAACCTCTTCTTTGTCACTTTATGCTGGAACCTGAGCAAGTCAGCATGGATAGAAACAAACTCACCTTTAAATTTGTAAGCATTGTTTTCAAATAAGCCTTCAAAACTTCCTGGCCATTCTTGTGCTTCTTTATGAAATAATTTTTCCATTCTCTGAATCCATTTCATACCTTATTTTAGCCTCCTAAGTCTCAATCATCTCTTCCTACATCTCCACACTCAGTCATTCACCTCTACTTTGTATGTTCTTAAGAAAATAAAAGCAATGAAATGAAAACCATCTCATGTTCCTACCCGTAAGTCCTCTAGAATGTGCTTCTCATTATAAATGAAGACATTTCCCTGTAGCTTTCTTCACTTACAATCTAACCTTCATTCCCTCTTGTGACTTTAGAGACATGAGTTCTGCAGCTACATCCTCCTTCCTCTCTCTATATAACATGCATTTATCTCTGCTATTTCCTGAATGACCTTCATACAGATAAAATGCAGTAACTCTCTTGGTAGGAATGAGGAAACCGCTCTCCTTGACCCACTTTTACCTTCTTACTATTTATTTTTCAATTCTGGTGTGTTGTTGTTGTTGTTAAGTGACATCAAGTCTCATGAGACTCATAGTGACTCTATGAAGGAGAGTAAAAAAATTATTAACATATTCTTTTGTCATTATCTCTGTTATCTCATTTTCTTATTTTAATCATATTCATGCTTTCATCTCTTTATTGTTGCTGTCAAGTTGAAAGCAACTCCTAGATATTAAGCCTCCATTGGGTTTCTGAGGTTTCAAATCCTACAGGAATAGATTCCACTTATTTCTTAGAGCAGCTTGTGGAAATGAGCCACCAGAGAGACCTGATCTTTGGGTAAACAGCCAATTCTCTATAGTCTAAACCTGCAGAACTCTCTTGTATTTCCATAATAACCTTAAAATGACCCACTCGAGTCAATCATTGGTTGTTTCCATCTTACTAAATCCAAGAATAAGTTTGCAGTCCTGCCTGTGTTCTCAGGAAAATTTCATGTAGATTTTCATTCCTTAATTTTACAAAGATTTTCATATCTTCACTTTTATAATAAAACCCTCTCCTATTCTTTTTCCACCATGTGGACTACCACTCCTAATTTCCTTTCTGGATCCTCCTCCCAATGTCAGAACAGTCCAGATACCCAGGGCACAGACCTCTGAACACTCTCTGCTCATCCTGTAGGTGATCTCATCCAGCCCTATGGCTTTAAATATCAACTCTCCTCTGATGAAGTCATAAAGCCGTGACCTCTCCCCTGAGCTCCAAAACGTGCATGTCTAACTGTGCAGTTGGCATCACTGACGGAATATCAAGTAGGAATCTAACCTTGACATCTTCCCAGCAGAACTCTTCATTCACCTGTGTTCTAGCCTTCACGGCAAAGCCTCTTCTACTGGATTATCCTCTACCTTATCATCCTGCACCTGAACCCTCTAATAGTTTCTACTTTTGCTCCTCAGAGAAGCCGAAGTAATATTTTCACAATGTTAGCCAGATCACAATATTTCCTTTTTAAAACATGCCAAAAGATGTTAATTATACTTATAAAAAAATCCATTTGTGTTTTTATAACCCACAAAACCTCATAAAAGGCAGCCCCTGCTTACCTCTTCAACATTATTGGTGCTGACCACCAATTCCTCACATGTGTCAGTCAGTCTAGCCATTCTGACCACCTGGCTATTCTTTAAATGAGTCAAGTTTTTCTTACTCTATGACTTTATATGTACTGTTCATTCACTGGGAAAATCATTCCTCAGATCTTAATATGGCTTGTTCCTCACACTACTTAAATAGCTGCTTAAATGTTATCTCCTCAGAAAACTCTTTCCTGCCAAGCCTATTAAAGTTAGTATCAATAAATCCAGCATCCTTTTCTGTCATTTATAAAATAGAATCAATTGAATGATGTCCCACAAAACAATCAAAACCAATAACAAAACAATTAAAAGTCCTACTGTCTTATTTGGAAATGGGGATTTGCAGATGCAATTCAAGATCTCACAATGAAATTTTTCTAAATAAACCAGCTGGCTTTTAAGTCCATTGTCTCCTTAAAGACATGAAAAAGAGACAAACCCAAGAATTTATTGTGAAGATAGCAGTGCAGATTAAAGTTATGGAGCCCCCACGAGTTTGAAAAGTCAAGGAGGATTCTCCCCTAGACTCTTTGGAGGGTGTGTACACTGACTTTGACATCCAAGACTACAGTATAAGTATATGCTGTTTAAGTCTCCATCTTTATGGTAATTTCTATGGCATCCCTAGAATACTAATGTGTGTAGCTACTATTTTTAAAATAATAGTTAGGTGTATTTGAATTTTTTGTTATTATTACTTGATTGCTTGCTTTTTTAGCATATGTTCTCCCTAAATACATATATGGTATATACAACCTTATAGGCACTTCAAGATTTAATATTCCTCCAATGATGTCTAGAATGTAAATAGAATTTTCAGGGAGTATACCTGAGCTCTATCGCTGTAAGTCTATAGAAGTAGAAACCTCTGTCCTTGGTTTGGGCCCTGGCTATATCACTTGTTAATTCAATGACTTTGAGCAAGATATTTAAACTATGTATGTTTCAATTTCCACAAAAGAAAATTAAGCTAAAATATTTGTTCTTACATCATAGGGTTCTTGGGGTGATTAATTAATATGTTTTTGTTGTTATGTGCTGTCGAGTCATTTGCAACTCATAGTGACCCTATGTACAACAGCCCTAAACTCTCCTCTGTCCTGTGCCAATCACATTGTCTCCAATACACCCATCTGGATTACCCCAGTCACTGACTCAATCCACATCATATAGCATCTTCCCCTCCTGCGCTGTCCCTCCACCCTCCCAAGCATGATGTCACTCTCCAAGGACCTGTCTCTCCTTACAACATGTCCAAAATATGTCAGACGAAGCCTCAGGATCCTTGCCTCAAAGGAGCAGCCCAGTTTAACCCTCTCCAGGATAACTTTGTTTGTTTTCTTAGCAGTCCATGGTATACTCAATACTCTTCTCCAGCATCACAGCTCAAAGGCACCAATTCTCCTTCTATCCTCCCTAGTCACTGTCCAACTCTCTGACGCATAACAAGTGATTGCAAAGACCATGGCCTATGTCAGACGCACCTTAGTCTCCAGAGAGACACCATTGCTCTTCAGTACTTTTGAGAGGTCCCTAACAGCAGACTTTCCAATCGCAATAAAAGTTGATAATTGTGTACATGATTAAATTCCTTAAAATGTCACATGGTAGTTTTCACAAGTGCGCTTTTTTTTTTTTAAAATCAGAATCACTAAACAAGCTTACTAAAATTTAACTTTCAGGTCTCATAAACAATATATATCCATTTAACAATAAGTTCTTCCTTACTGTTCCTTTTTTTGTTTCTCAGTGCTCTATGTGTTCTGTTTGCTGGATGTTTTTGTAGTTACCATGGAGTCACCTCAGACTCACTATCGCCTTAAGGATAAACAGTCTTATGCTCTCTCTGCTCATTAGCCAGTTCGAGTCCATTGTTATGGCTATTGTGTCAATCTATTTCATTGAAGGTTCCTTTTCTTTTTTTTCCATTGACCCTCAAGTTTATGAAACACTCCATCCTCTTGTAGTGATTGATCTTTCTTGATGGTTTGTCCAAAGTAAACATTGTTCTTTTCAAACTGTTCCATATCGTATTTAATACTGTATTCTTCACTAGCACCACAAGTCAGGTTGACTCATTATTTTTCTTCCTTTTCACTGTCCAACATTTTGAACATTTGAATCAGATACATCTTGGTCATCAGAGTCCCAGCTTGGCTTTACCACTTTAGAAAGACTTAGCAGAGATTTGCACAAGGCGCTGTGTTGCGTTGTTTGATTCCTTGACTGCTACTATGCACATGGACCTCACCTGATAGCCTACATAGGAATCAGAGTGATTAAATCTGTAGGAAATATCGCTGGAGAAGCTCAACACCAGCAGTGAAAACTAGACTACATCCTGACAGTGGAACAGATCTTCCAACTACTCATATTCAACTGAAGCTAAAGAAAATCAAATCAAATCTAAAAGAACCCAAATTTGACCTTGAGTCTCTCCCTTCTGAATTTAAAGAACATCCTCAAAACAGGTTTGAGGCCTGGAATACTAATGAGCAAAGACATGTGAACTGTGGGAGGATATCAAGAAAATCATCCCTGATAAAAGCAAAAGTTCATTACACAGACAGAGGAAGAAGAAAAGACCAAAATGGATGTCAGAAGAGACTCTGAGTATTGCACAAGAGCATCAGGAAGCCAAAGCAAAAGGAAGAAATCAAAAAGTTAGGAGCTGAAAAGAAAATGTCAAAAGACAGACCAAGAAAACAAAGCAGAATATTATAATGAAATGTGCAAAGAGTTGGAGTTGGAAAATCAAAGGGGCCAAGCTCTTACATTTCTTAAGCTGAAGGAACTGAAGAATAAATTCAAACCTCAAGTTGTAATACTTAAGAATACTGCAGGCAAAATGTTGAATGACCTAGGAAGTATCAAAAAAAGATGGAAGGAGTCCACAGAGTCACTATACCAAAAAATTGGCTGACACAGAAGCATTTCATTAAGCAGCATATGACCAAGAGCTTATGGTGATGAAGGAGGAAGTTTAAGCTGCTCTGAAGAAATTAGCAAAAAACAAACAAATAAGCAAACAAAAAAAAACACCAAAAAACTCAAAATAAACAACAAGGAAACCAAAAAAACAAGGCCCCAAGAATTAAAGGCATACCAATTGATATAATTTCAAAAAACAGATGATGTCTTGGGTGTACTCAACAGGTGTGCCAAAAAAATCTGGAGGACAGCCCCCTGGCCAACTGACTGGAAGAGATTCCTATTTATTCACATTCAAAAAATGGTGACCCAACAGGGTATGAAAATTTTTATCAATATTATTAATATCATATGCAAGCAAGATGCTGCTGAACTGACTGGAAACAGTACATCAACAAAGAACTTCCAGATGTGCAGGCTGGGTTTAGAAAAGACCATGGTATTAGGGACATTATAGCTAATATTAGATGGATCTTAGCTGAAAGCAGAGAGTACCAAAGGAATGTCTATCTGTGTTTCACTGACTATGCAAAGTTATTTGACTGTGTGGATCACAACAAACTGTGGCTAACTCTTGAGAAAAATTATAATCCCAGAACATTTGATTGTGCTTATGTGAAACCTGTAATAGGACCAGGAGACAGTCATCAGAACAATGCAAAGAAATACTACCTGGTTCAAAATCATGATAGGTATATGCCAGAGATGTTTTATTTCTCCATATATTTTCAATCTATATGTGGAACAAATCATCCAGGAGACTGGACTGTATGAGGAGAAATGTAGTATCAGGATTGGAGGAAGACTCATCAACAACCTGTGTTGTGCAGATGACCCAATCGTGCTTGCTGAAACTGAGGAAGACTGGAAGTATTTGCTGCAGAAGGTCAAGGACTACAGCCTTCAATATGGATTGAAGCACAACATCAAGAAAACAAAAATTCTCAGCTCTGGGCTGATTGGCAGCATCATGATAGACAGTGAAGAGATTGAGATTGTTAATAGCTTCAGTTTTTTTAAATCCACAATCAACACTTGTGGAACCAGTAGCCAGAAAATAAAAAAACAAATTGAAATGAGAAAATCTGCTATCAGAGACTTCTCCAGAGTACTGAAGAGCAATAATGTCAGTTTAGTGACTAAGGTGCTCCTGATCTAGGCCATCGTCTTTGCAATTGTTATGAATCAGAGAGTTGGGCAATGACTAAGGATGATAGAGAATTTATGAATTTGAGTTGTGGTGCTGGGGACGGGTATTGAATATACCATGAACTCTTAAGAGAATAAACATATCTATACTGTACATAGGGCCTATATTGTACATAGGGTCACTATGAGTCGCAAGAGACTTGACGGCACATAACAACAACATACTGGAGCAGGTGAAGCCAGGCTGCTCCTTGGAGGCAAGGATTTTGAAGCTCTGTATAACATATTTTGGGCATGTCGCCAAGAGGGACTAGTCCTTGGAGAAGGATATCAGGTTGGAAGGGTAGAGGCATAAATTGTCTCAAGATAGAATATATTTCAGAGTTGTTGTATACAGGGTTGCCATGAGTCGTCCGGAACCTGATGGCACATAACAACAACATCAATCTTCTATGGACCTAAAATGTTAGACTTCCAAAAGGAAATTATGATCTTTTCTGCATAGCAGCTTACACGTTCTTTTCTGTATATAATTTATGTAACATTTTACTTTGTAATACACTAATATTTGTGGAGTATTTGTTAAGCACACAGGCACTGAACATAGCTCTTGTTTCATAATATTTTCAACCTGGTAAAGAATGCATATAATTCAAGAGAGGGAAACCATAAAGAAAAGAGAACTGTGGATATCTGGCTCAGAATAAAATAGATCTCTGAGATATTAAACTTCAACTGATTTATGAAGTATGGGAAGGAGCTAACCATGGAGTAGGAAGTGGATGGATAAGGCATCTCAGACAAGAAACAGCATGTGCTCAAGTTCCCAATAGGGGAAATTTTTTTAAAATAACAATCTCAGGGAACTGTAAGTAATTCGTAACAAGCAGTCTTAAAGAGAAAACAGGTCAGAGAATTCTATAGGCTGAGGCTATGGATGCCTATTATAGCATAAGAAGGGGTTTTTTATCCTGAAGATCATCGAAAGCCTCTGAAGCATTTTAAGAAGGGAAATTATATAATTGTATTTTTTAAAGGTGTATAATTGTGTTTTAAAAAGATCACTTGGCTGTATTGGGTAAATATATATGATGCTAAAGTACACCACAGAAGACATACAATGACTGGAGAAATTCTGTTAATGGTGAAAGAGGAGAGGGTAATTGAACATATGCTAGGAATCATAGAATAGATACTGTGGATTTTTATACTAGTGCAATTCCAGATGAAAGGAAGAGATCAGGAATACTTAAAACTATAACTCAGCATTTTCCTCTTGTTAACACAATATTGTCAGTATCTCTTGGCCTGTCATGTCTCAAACCTTACTGACACCCTGGACAACATTTACACTAGCAAAAGGTAGCTAAGCAAATTTCACACTGCTATGTAATTTATTCTCTATCTGTGTGGGAAGTGAGCAAGTTATGTACCCCTAATCTGCTCTGTCTTGAAAGAAATCACTGGGCCCAGCATGACTAATAGATTAATTATGCCTTCATAACCCTGACTGGTATGCATGACGACAACTTAGCTAATATGCTGAAGTGACTATCTGCGGCTTCCCTCCTCCAAAATAAAAAATACAAGACGAAAGGGACACTGGGAATGTTTTCTTGACAGCTGTAGAATACACAACCATGTGGTACTATTTGTTCTGTCTGACAAGTCAGAGATTATTTCTGCATTTTAAATGTTCTGAACCACCCTCTCAGAAAGATTATCACCGACTAGTGGAAGCTTAGGGTTGGTTTTTTTGTTTGGTTTGGTTTGGTTTTTTGTTTGTTTGGTTGGTTGGTTGGTTGGGCTTTGTTTGTTGTTGGTTTGTGTTTTTTTTGTTTGTTTGTTTGTTTTTTGCCCAGGCCGAAACAACTGGGTTCATGGAGCACAGAGATATTACTAATTTATTGAATCCTGCAGACTTCTATAGATGAAGTCAGTGACTAGTTTGCAGTACATGGTGAGGATCACAGAGCATTTGAAATTATTTGTAAACTTTCAGGTAAGATGGATTCCCAACACAGTTCTCTACTAATGATGTCCTAGCTTCAGATTAATTCAAAAACCCTTTGATGTCTGAGTCACTTATTGCAAATTGTTTTCTCTCATATTATTCGATCTTGTGAAAATTCCAAAATTAAAATGGAGTTAAGGATTTACTGCTTCAAACAATATTGAGACTTTGAGATTCTGAATTCCCAATTGCTTCTGGATATCTTTCACTATATTTAGGCATCTCCAACATTAGAAAACAACCAAAACCCTGAACCCACGTGGCTACTTGGGAAAATTTCATTCTTTATGCAGCCAATAGTAACAAAATTTTATTTTTAAAAAGCTAAAGAGTGTGTGTGTGTGTGTGTGTGTGTGTGTGTGTGTGTGTGTGTGTGCATGCACAGTAAGCTGTCAAAAGAAGCACAGCCTTTAAACTCAGACCATATTACAATTCTAGGATCAGACCTTTTTTATATGACATTGAACAAATTTCCAAAACTATTAAAGCCTAACTTTTCTATAAAAGAATTGCTTTCTAATATTTACCTCATAGTATTGTTATGCAAAAACAGTAGATATATTTTAAATGCTTCTACCAGTTCTAGGCTCAGTCTGATATTGTTGTTAATTTTCATCAAGTTGACCCCAACTCATAGTGACCCCATGTGCACAGAGTAGACTTTTCCAGAGAAGATTGCTAGTCTTCTATGGAGCCTCTGGATGGATTTGAACAGCCAACATTTGGGCTAGTAGTTGAGCACTTAACCATTTGTACCACTCAGTAACTGAACATTCTATATACTTTTTATCATTAATCATAAAGTTTATATATGCATAGACAGAAACATACTTTTATACCAGATATTACCTTTAGTTATATGCCACTGTTATTATATCAGATTTTGATTCTAAAGCTAAGTCTACTGACAGATGTTCTCTTTCTGATTTTTGTATATACATGTGACTATATTTCTAGTAAATGTAAAGTTTTTTTAAAAAGTTCCAAATATATCCAATTATCAATGAATTTTTAAGTATATTGCATAAATAGGATCCATCATTGCTTTACAGCGATAGTTTCTGCTACAACAAGTGTTATTAAAGTTCTCTTTTCTCCTTTGTTATATCAAGAACACTATCAGTGCTTTATTACACTAGTATTTTCTCTTGGTTTTTAAAATTATTTCGTTTTATATTGATTTGCATATAAAATCTGGAGACACTGAGTTTAGTGTATATAAATTGTGTTTTGCACATTCCTCTAGCTTTTGTGTTTCATACATTCATTCCCATATATTGTGTTTTATAAAATTTATCACCATATCCATGCCCACCACCATTCTACCTTTTCAGGTCCCTGCCAGATCTTTCCTAATTCCTTCACCCCTTTCTCTGCCCACCAAACTCTGTGACCTCGTAATTTCCTGCCCCCTTTTCTCACCCCTACACCTATTTCCCCTTCCCCCTTAGGACTTTTGTGCACATCTTAATAGTTATCCTTTTATTTTTATAATAACCATCTTAAACAATATTTGTCCTTATGAGATTGAGTTAGTTCACTCAATATAATGCTTTCCAGCCTCTCACATGTTATATAATATTTTTCAAAATCATTGCTCCTGAGTGCTGCATAGTATTCCATTTTATGAATGTTTTTAATAGCCAGAAATGATTGATTGTTTTAGTTGCTTTGATAGCTTCTTTAAACAGCTTATTTTAATATATTTGATTTTAAACTAAAAAGAAATCTACAATTTGAATGAATCTCCGATATGATGTGCTAATTAAAATTCTATTGATTTTATTGTCTAATAAACAAGGTTTCCCTTTTAAGGAATTTTCCTTATTCCTGTCACCACCACATGGCTCTAGGGACAACTATCAATAATGGTATCCATGTTTAAACAATTGCTAGGTCTAGACTGCTAGAACTAGTTGATGGTTTATTTATTAATTTTTTTAATTACTGAATTAATAAATATAATCCTATCTCTTGAGTTCTAGACTGGGTCAAATGAATGTATACCTCTAGGAGTAGTGTGGGAAACTTGCATGTTTCTAAAGCTTTTTCTGAGTAAGTATGATACTTACAAAGTAAGTTTAGGAGCTCACACTGAAACCAAACTGAGCTGATACATGCTCTTCAGGAATGTTCACATTTGATTATGAAGACAGAAGAGAGACAGTCTCACTGCGTATTATAGTTTTAAAGAAGTTAAAAAAATGCATGCCAAGTAGATTTCCTGTCATGTGAAGTAAGCTGTCCTAAAAAAAAAAAAATTTAAAAAAAATGAGGCCTCCTGGAAAGAAGTATGAAGGAGTCCTGTTGTCATACTATGTGACATGCCTGATATTTGGACTTCTAACGGAAAGGTCAGAAGTTCAAACAGTTGAGTCAGTCTACAGGAACAAATAAACAATTTTGTCCCATCAAAATGTACAGCCTCTGAGACCCAGTGGAGGATTGCAAGGGTCAGAATCAACTCAACAGCAATGGATTTGTTTCTGGGGAGATATCCAGATGAAAGAGGGAAGAGAGAGGTAGACATAGAAGACAAGGAATGACAGCCCCCCATTCCTATTGATGACCCTCTTTAAAGCTCAATCACACATCACCTCTTTCTTAGGGTTACATGAGTCTGCTCTTATATTCTTACAGCCAGACTAGTTCAACAGAGGTAACATGTCAACAGAGGTCCCTATACAGAGGTATCTTGGAGTTGTATTTCAGCTATAACTGTGCCCAAGTTTTTGGTAGGTCATGCCTTAAGCTCTTGCTGCTGCAGCCTGTTCTCAAAATAAATGTCTTGCATAAATTCTTTACCCTTTCTAATTCTAATCATGTCTGTCACAACTGAGGTATGGTTGTAAAGCAAGCTCTTCAGTAGAAAAGTGTTGACAGCCAGCAATAAACCTTAATACTCCAAACTTACACATTCAATCTCCTTTAAAGTAACCCATTACTGTGTTCCAATTCCCAGCAATAAAATAGCAATAAAAATAAGTGGCAGGGAGAAAGAATGGCCAGTGGCAGGTCTATGAATTTAGATCTCTACTGTCTAGAAACCTTTCTGATTTGGGAGCCAGCAGGCTTTTGAACGTGTTCAAAGTGTTTTGCTATTTAAACCACTGGATTCCCATGTCAGGAAAAAAATAAATCAACCCCAAAATCCCAACAACTATTAAAAATATAGTTTATAGATGTTTCGTGGTCATTAATCTAACTTTTCTTTAGTTGTAAGCATCAAAGTCTTGGGATTGAGGAGTGCCTGGTAAACATACCTCAAAGGATTGAGGTAGATGAATCAGCACAGAATACCTTTCATTGAAATACAACTGCTGACTCCAACCTTCTCCATTTTTCTCTACATTCTTCCAGCTGAGTTATCACCTTTCTCTCACCTCCCAAACCCTCTGTCACCAGAGTATTAAGTGTCTTCTTCTAGTTCATGTGCTGAGCCCCACAGCCTTTGTGCCTCTGCATCATCTAAACTAACCAGCATATTTTATCCTGTGAACATGCAGTGTTGTAAATGTATGCCATTTTTCTTTGGTATGGCCCTTGATTATTACCAATATATGTAATGCTATTATAATGGTACTTTTAAAACTAAGTTTTTAGACAAAATTATAATGAAAGGACAAAGGAATGACAAAGTTTTTTCATTTCACATTGAGTTTTCGGAAATGAATAGGTATATTTTCATGCTTTGTTTCAACATAAGGTGGATTGTTAAGGAGGTTTGGAAAGGAAAGCCTTAATTCTGGGGTGTCAGGGGTTGTGCTAGTAGCGTAGCTCTCAGGAGTGGTCTGGTGAAAGGTCTAGCAATTATTCATGATTTATTGGACTCCAGGTCTTGAGATATGTTTAGAGTTGAGAGTTTCGTTATTTACAACCGAACAAACACTAAACTCTCTGTGTGTGTGTGTGTGTGTGTGTGTGTGTGTGTGTGTGTTTCTCTCTGTGTGAGCCAGCTATTGTTTGAGCAGGAAATGAAAATGTACTTCATCGATATTTTCTTCTCAACTATTCACCTGTCTCCATGACTCTTATACACCCATGTATCTTTATGCAATAACAGTACTCATAAATTGTGTAGCCACCTAGGCCCACAAATAACTACAATATTCATTGTTTTGAGTTTTCTCACCTAGTGCATCCATTTTGACAACATCTTTCCTTGCATACTACTGCTATACTACTCACTGCTGTCAAGTCAGAACCCAGTCACAGCTGACCCTCTGGTGGGTTACAAAGGCTGTGAATTGCATGAGCCGAGATTGCCCATGTTTCTCTTGCAGAGCACCTGATGGTTTTGAAATAGCAGAAAGACAAGGAATTTGAATTAGCAGTGTGACTCCCCATGGGCTTTGTCACCTTTCCAATGTAGTAAACATTTCTTTACCTATTTGATTCTCCCTATCCCTTCTGCCTCCCTCACTGCCCCTCACTATTGGTTTAGAGGTCTGTTTTTCCCTTGTAATCCATGTGCTGATAGAGGCTAATGTCTTTCTGAGTTCCAGAGATGGATCCTTAGTGATTATAACCAATCAACACATACCTTACTTTGGCCTTCATTACTGGTGGATATGAACCAAAACCTAATACAGAGTTAATTACATGGCTCTCACTTTAACTCAACTCATTGCTGTCAAGACAGAACTGATTCATAACTGACCCTCCAGTGAACGTCTAAGCCTGGGAATAGCACAGAAGGATATTGTTCATCTTTTTCCTATACAGCTGATGATAGATTTAAATCACCAGAAAGCCTTAGTGTTTGGTTAGCAGCACACTATGGACTAGACTACCAGAACTCCCTCCCACTCTTACCCAGACTGTGAAAACAAATGCTCATCTTTCCTTCACAGATCTCTAACACTGATTTACCAAAAGTAATTTAAGAGTCCTAAGGGGATCATGAGGGAGCTCTGGTGGCCTAGTGGCAAGAAGTTGAGCTGCAATCCCGGAGGCACTTGGTTCAAGGCCATGAGCTGCTCTGTGCCAGAAGGATGGTTAATCTTCCCCTATATGATTAACTGCCTCTGAAAACCTACTGGAGGGTCAGCTATAGGCCGGTTCCAACTCTAAGGTACATAACAACAATAACAAGGAGATCCTGAGCCAGGCTGTGGTATTTTCTATTGCTTCTGAAACTTGTGCAAGGAATAAGGATGGCTGAAAAAATCTATGCCTTTGAATTGTAGTGTTAGTGAAGAGTATTTAATATTTTGTGGACTTCCAAAAGAACAAACAAATCTGTCTTGGAGAAAATGCAACCAGAATGTTCCTTAGAGGCAAGCATGGTAAAACTTTATCTCACATTCTTTGGGAATATTTTCAGAAGAAAACAGTCCTTGGAGAGAGAAAGAGAGAGGGAGAGCATGCTGGGGAAAGTAGAGGGTCAGCAAAAGAAAGGAAGGTGTGTCATGAACTGGACTTGAGCAGGACAGAGAACGTGAGGATACAAGGATGGCACAGGACAGCGCAAGGTTCAGATCTATTGTTCATATGGTCACTAAGAGCCTTTATCAACCTACAGCACCTAGCAACAGAGGGTTCTGTTTTAACTGAAACTGGCTTCTCTCTCTCTCTCTCTCTCTCTCTCTCTCTCTCTCTCTCTCACACACACACACACACACACACACACACACGGTCAACATGAAATCTTGATGTAGAAACAAATCATTCCTGAAGATGCAGTTCTTCACTTCAACATGAAATCTTGATGTAGAAACAAATCATTCCTGAAGATGCAGTTCTTTTACAAAAGAAAATTTAGGCCTTCTTATGTTAGCTAATTGGATCTGAGGCTTTTTGTTCCTCGTGATTGAGCCAACCCTGATTGGTACAAATGACCATAGAAATTACTAGAGGGTACTTAGGGTCTCATCTATTTAGGCACGATCCAAAATCATTTACCTCCTGTAATTATTTATTCTCCTCTATTACTCCAGTTCTGGAGATTCTCTTTGAGAGGCAGGTGTATAGAAAACTCTTCATTCCTCCCTTTAACAAGGATACTCTGCCTTTGCGGGATGAATCCTTTTCTCTTTACCTCTTTCACGATCCTTTACTATCTTTAAGGATTTAGACTTTTAAAAACAAAAAGCACAAAGTGCTTCTGATTAAATCTTACCTTCTGATTAAACCTTTACAAAGAACGATCTACTTTTGGAAAACAGAAGAGGAAAAATATTGGGAGAAGAAATAAAAGCTCCAAAGAATGCCTAACCATGGAGAGTTGCAGAGTAGGGAAAGATGAAAGCTACTTTAAATATTTGAGAAATTGTGAGGAAAAAATGGATTTAAATATTTGTATTATGTCTATTTATCAATAAGCTTGAGGTATTTGTAAACTTTCAAATCATCTGTAATTGGAGGAAATGATTATATATATTTTAATAAAATCTAGAACCTCTTTGGTTCTACCTAGAGAAGAATGTTTGGCTTGTGTTTGCACAGTCTAGACTCAGCATAAAATAAAAATTCCACATTTATGAATTAGAGATGTCAGTTTGCTTTTAAATCAGGGACACCTATTATATTTGGTTTTTTTTAAGATGTCATCAAGTCAGCTCCAAGTCACAGAAATTCCATATCCAGCATAACAAAACCCTCCCCAATCCTGAACCACCCTCGCAATCTCTAGAGGCTTTAAATTTTTGTGGCACAGCGAGCTAATCCATCTGATGTTCTACTAATGTGAGCAGGCTATTCCTCTGTTGGGACTAGTGAAATGAAATTTCACCATCGTTGCTTCTAAGGAATACTCTTGCACTTCTTCTAAGACAAATTTGTTTGTGTGTTTGGTTTTTGGCACCTCAAAGAATATTCAGTGCTATTTACCAACACAGTTCTAATGTTCACGTGAATATAGAGCCTTTGAAAATATCCTGACTTGAATTAGTGCACCTTAGTTTGTAAAGTTACATCCTTGCTCTTTAGCACATTTTAGAAGTCCTTGTCAGCAGATTTGCCCAGTGTGATGTATCCTTTATTATTTTTTTTACTAATGCTGTCATGGATGTTAATGTAGATTCACATAAAATTAAACCACTTCAATATTTTCCATTTTATTGATCCTCAAGCTAATACATTCCTTTTCCATTTTCTCCCTAACAAACTTCTACTCATTATTCAAAACCAGCTCATTGGTTTCTCTTCAGTAAAGTCTTGTCAAACTCCTTCAGAGTTAGCTAGTTCATTGCCTAAACCATATCAAGATGTTCTCTTCTAATTCGTGTTTATGTTGCAATTACCATTTGTAGCAGCCACACCTCTCAGGTGCCTGCAATCTACTGATAACCCTGAGGAAGAAAAAAATGGGAAGTGTCTTCCAGTGAGATTTATAGCTTTGGAAACATGCTGGAAGGCAAGCTATGAGTCAATTCCAACTCCAAGGAATGACTTTGACTATAGGCATAAGAGTTACTTAAAGATGAGGACTATATTTGCTTTCTATCTCCATCATGTCATAACAGTGAAATTAAAATTCTATAAAGCAGCTGTGCGAGTTAGGGTTGTTGTTGATGTTATGTACCATTGAGTCAATATCAACCCATAGCTGACCCTCCATCAGGTTTTTGTTGTTGTTATTGTTATGTGCCATCGAGTCGCTTGCGACTCATAGCAACCCTATGTACAACAGCCCTAAACTCTGCTCTGTCCTGTGCCAATCGCACTGTCTCCAACACTCCCATCCCGATTATCCCAGTCACTGAATCAATCCACCTCATAGAGGGCCTTCCCCTCCTGCGCTGTCCCTCCACCCTCCCAAGCATGATGTCCTTCTCCAAGGACCGGTCTCTCCTCACAACACCAGAGTATGTTAGACGGAGCCTCAGAATCCTTGCCTCCAAGGAGCCACCCGGTTTAACCCTTTCCAGGACAAATCTGTTTGTTTTCCTAGCAGTCCATGGTATTCTCAATGCTCTTCTCCAGCACCACAGCTCAAAGGCATCAATTCTCCTTCTATCCTCTTTGGTCATTGTCCAACTCAGGTTTTTAGAGACACTTTAATCACATGGGAGATTGCCCATCCTTCTCCTAGAAAGCAGCAAGTAGATTCAAACTGTGTGTTTATCAAAAGAAAATAATAACTGGCAAAATACATTCTATCTGGAAAATAGCTTTAAGAAAGAGAGAAGATAAATACAGATGCATTAATTTCAGTTTAGGTTTGGTTTCTTACTGCATGAGAAATAAGCCATCCCACCTCCATCTGCCTAACCGTCTCTCAGGGCTCAGTAATGTTGTCCTAACTCTGGGGAAAGCAAGTGACAAGATTATATCATAACTTATATTTTTTGACTGAAGAGGAAACAGTCACTTTAAAATAATGCTGCAAATGTGCTTCATACATTTTCCACATAAAAATACATCAATATTTTTGGAAGCTTAAAAATTGTTGTTAGCTTTCTTTCTTTTTTAATTTATTATTAATTTCAATGAAAATTTACAGAGACTTTTGGTTTCCATTCATTCATTGTTACACTTTTCTCCCCTCCCAATCCTCCCCCCTAGTACACTACCCTCTTGGAAAAGTAAAAGAAAAATTCTTTCATTGTTTTACAAACCCTCCCCCAGGTCTACTCCACTATGCAGCCTGCACTCTAGACTCCTGTCATGACAAAAATACCTAATTTCATATCCCTTTTAAATAGTTTTCTCCCTTATCTGTTTCAGTGCAGTATACATTATTGAACCATCTTTTTCAGTCTCTCCCTAACCCCTAGGTCAATCCTGTTTTACTACAGTGGCACTATGCAGCATTTCTCCTTTTGTGACTGAGATACTTCACTCAGCATGAGTCCTCCAAGGTCACCCATTTTAAATAATACTGCATGAGTTCCTTGTTTTTCAATGCAGTGTAGTATTCCATTGTGTGAATATACCACAGCTTCTCTATCCATTCGTTTGCTGATGGGCACTTGGGTTGTTTCCAACTCCTTGATATTGTGAACAAGCAGCAGTAAACATGGGTGTGCATGTATCTACTTCGATGTCAGTTATGGTCTATTTGGGGTATATTTCCAGGAGTGGAATTGTTGTGTCAAATGGTATCTCTATTTGCAACTTTTTGAGAAAACACCCTACCACCTTCCACAGTGGTTGCACCATTTTACTCCCACCAACAGTGAATAAGGGTTCCAGTTTCTCCACAACCTCGCCAAGGCTGTTAGCTTTCTATACATGTAGCAGTGTGTCATTTTTTGCGATGTACTATATGCATATTGCTACAATTCATGGTTCAACATTATTTTGTTATTTTCAAAGTATTTTTCAGGTATTTTATATCTTCCTTCAAGTTACCGTGTGTATAAAAAATAAAAATAGAATGCTCTTCGTTTATAAATAAGGAACTTAAGTCTTAAGAGTGTTTTATTTATGAGTTTTATCCGTGGGTGTCATCAGTGTTTCTGGAGTTCCCCAAGGTCTCATCAAGGTCACAGCAGAAGGAAGCCTATAATCTGTTTTTTTGCTTTTAGCATAGCAAATAAATTCAAATAACCACCCCATTCTAGTAAAAATATAGTTGAAAATCTAAAAGTACATGCATTGATTTCTCATTCACATAAGCTGAAATCAGAAGAAAACTTCCTCCTATAATAGATTAAATTTTAAACTAGCTTAAATTGTTTAAGAGAGCCCTTGTGGCCTTGGGGATAAGCAGTCTTGCATCTAACCTAAAAACAATTATTCAAATCCACCAGCTGCTCCATGGGAGGTGGGTGGGTTGTCTCCTTCTGTGTGATTTAGTCTCAAAAATACTTACTGAAGAGTACCATAATTCTGTGGTACATAACAACAACAATAAAATTATTTACACTTCATTTTTCAAAGGAACAATATACCAAAATTTATCCTATACCCCTAATAAGAAAGAATTCTTTAAATCTGTGATATTTTAACATTACTGTTTGAAATTTTTTCTTACATTGATACGAATTACATTCTAATAAGAGAGCTGGACAATGACTAAAGATGACAGAAGAAGAATTGATGGCTTTGGGTTATGGTGCTGGAGAAGAGTTTCGAACATGCCAAGAAAACAAATAGGTCTGTCTTAGAGAGGGTGAAACCAAGTTTCTCTTTGAGGCTAGGATTTTGAAGCTCCATCTCACATTCTTTGGGCACATGGCCGGGAGAGACTGGTCCTTGGAGAAGCAAATCATGCTCAGAAGGTGAAGGGACAGTACAGGAAAGGGAGACCCTAGATGAGATGGATTGATACAGTGACTAAGACAATGAAGGTAGGTGTATTGGAGTCAGTCTCAGGCCAGGATGAGATTCAGAGCTGTTGTATATAAAGTTGCTGTGAGTTGCAGGTAACTTGACCACAAATAACACCAGAAACAATTTCCACTAATTAATTTTAACAATATATAGGATATTATATTGAGTGTAGACTCTAGTCATTTAGTTTAAGATTAAATTATGGCTCAACAATTAGTGTTAAGAATGTAAGTAACATGCTGAGTAAAACATCTCAGTCAAAAAAGGACAAATACTGCTTAGTGCCATTGTTGTAAGACGAAACTGACATCGAGGTTGAGGAAAACCTAAGAAAAGAGGGGATTAATATTGTATATTGCATTGAAACAGATGTTTCTATGTAAAAAGAATATAGGATTAGTACAATTTTCATGTCAAGGGTACAGAAAAAAAATGCGTAATAAAGTAGACTGTGGACTTGGGGGGATTGTATAACAATGAAAGAATTTTTTTCTTCAAAGAGAAAAACTAACTGGGGGAAGGGTGGGCAGGGAGGAAAATGTACAACAATGAATGAATAGAGGGGAAGTAAATGGAAAGAATGTGCTGTAAAAAACAAACAAACAAACAAAAAAACCAAAAACCAATGTAAATAAATAACTCTATGCTTCAGTGTACCCATCTATACAATCAAAATTTAAGCCCATACAGTCAGAACCACCTGAGCATCCAGTGGGTTTCTGGAGCTGTAAATTACACAGAAGATTGCCCATGTCTCTCTACAGAGTTGAAGCCAGAGCTGAAATGCCAGAGAAGAACACAGACCTTTGGGTTTGCAGTGCAACTCCCTCATGACTTTGTTGTTTTTGTTAGGTCCATTGAGTCAACCATGACTCATAGCTACATTATAAAAAGCAGATCAGAGCTTTGTCCTATATTGGACCAGCTTTATAATAACCTGCTGTGGCCAAGCCCATTGTTAGAGTCACTGTATCAGTCCATTTGGTTGAGAGTCTTCTTTTCTTTTGCTGACCCTCAAACTTTCCCAGTGGGATGTCTTCTTCCAAGGACTAGACCCTCCTGATAACATACTCAGTTTCATCATTATTATCTCTAAGGAGCTCTGTTTCTACTTCCTCCAAATTAGATGTATTTGGGGGAGGGGCTGTTTGGCGGTCCATGAGATTTTAAGCCCTCTTTGCCAACATCACAATCAAAGACATCAATTCTTTGGTCTTCCTTATTCAGTGTCCAGCTCTCAGATCTATATGAAGCAGTTGAACATACCATGGCTTGGATCAGATGCACCTTAGTCTTTAAATGGAATATTTTTGGGGTTTTTTTGTTAAATCTATATAAAAGGCTGTGCCTTTGATCTTCTACAATAAATAGACTAAGTCACCATAAAGTATCTATCTTATTGGGCTGTGTTAAAGAGTAATCATTAGAGCAGTTCCACACATAATATTTATTAAATGGTGGTGTTATTCATCATTGAATTGACCTCCAAATCATGGTGACCACATTTACAGAAGGTCAAAAATTGCTTAGGCTCATACTCTTAGACATCAGATGATTAGGACCCTTGGGCTTTTCACTGACTAATTACAGAGGGCCAATTTCCAGGTAAGAGTTTGTAATTATGGCCAGTCTAGTTGTTTTTCATGTGACAGCCCTTTAGGTTTGTTAAGTCAGAAATCAGCCTCCATTGCTGTTCTAGAGTCTTCTCTTTTGCAGAATAATCACTGTTCTCCCTCACCCATTCTTTTAATTATTCTCTATATGCTTTCCTTTCTCTGTCAATGCCTTGATTCTTGTTTTCTCCTTCCAAACACTCACTTATTCTGCAACTATGCATTGAATACCACTGTGAGGCCTGAAATGTATGATTTGTTTACTCGTCAAACTGTCCTTGATCACTTCTCCAGTGGTAGATGCTGTATTAGTTGCTGTGGATAAGCAGTCAAGTAGACAGCCTTTCTGACCACAGTTTATTAGCAAGTAGAAGAAACAGAAGTGTGAATGGAAGTCAGTTATTTCAACAAGCTCTATTATATAGTGTTGACCTAGTTTGTTATCTTGTTTGACATAACCATAAGGTTACAGAAGAGAAAAACTACAAATAAAACTTTTTGCTTATTGTAATAAGATAAAATTTAGATGTGTGTATTGCTCTATTGTTTAAGTGGATATTTCTTAGTGTGTTTCTCTGCGCCTTCTTTCAGTGATAAAATATGTTGTTTTTTTAAGTGCCGTCGAGTCACTTGTGACTCATAGTGACCCTGTGTATTATAAATCCTGCTCTATCCTGTACCAACCTCACTGTGTCCGACACACCTACTCCCATTACCCTAATCACTGAATTGATCCATCTCATCAAGGTCTTCCTCTCTTGAACTGTCTCCACTCCCTCAAACATGATGTCCCTCCACAAGGAAGGATCCCTCCTTCCAATATACCCAAAGTATGTCAGATGAAGCTTCAGAATCCTTACCTCCAAGGAGCAGCCCAGTTTTACCCTCTCTAGGACAAACCTGCTTATTCTCCTAGCAGTCCATGGTATATTCAATACTCTTCTCCAGCTTCTCGTCTCAAAGGCATCAATTCTCTTTCTAGCATCTCTAGTCACTGTCCAGCTGTCTGATGCATAACACCAAATTGCAAAGACTATGGTCTGGATCAGGTGCACCTTAGTCTCCAGCCTGACGTCATTGCTCTTCAGTACTCTTGAGAGGTCCCTGACAGCTGACTTTCCCAATGCAATTCATCTCTTGATTTCCTGGATGCTAATGCCAAGAGTGTTGATTATGGAACCAAGCAAACTAAAACTGTTAGCAATATCAATCTCTTCACCACCCATAATGATGCTGCCAATTGGCCCAGTGGTGAGAATTTTGTTTCTTTGATGTTGAGCTTCAATTCATTTTGAAGGTCCTTGACCTTCTGTAGCAAGTGCTTCAGGTCCTCCTCAGTTTCAGCAAGCAGGGTTGTGTCGTCTGCGTAACACAGGTTGTTGATGAATCTTTCTCCAATCCTGATGCCACATTTTCCTCGTACAGCCCAGCATCCCAGATGATCTATTCTGCATACAGATTGAAAATGTATGGAAACAGAATACATCCCTGGCAGACACCCTTCCCAATTTTGAACCATGCAGTGTCTCTTTGCTCTGTTCTGACAGCTGCCTCTTAGTTCAAATACAGGTTTCACATAAGCACAATGAAATGTTCTGGGATTCTCATTCTTCTCACGGTCAGCCACAGTCAAAAGCCTTTGCATAGTCAATGAAACGTAGATAGACATTCTTCTGGTACACTCTGCTTTCTGCCAAGATCCATCTAACATTAGCTATGATATCCCTATTACCACAGACTTTTTGAAACCCAGCCTACACATCTGGCAGTTCTCTGTTAACTTGTTGCTCCAGTCATTTTTGGATAATGTTTAGCAGAATCTTGTTTGCATGAGATAGCAAGTGACAAAAAAATTTATAAGAGCTAATCAATATTCTTGACACCAGCATTTAGAAAATATAAAAAGCTAATAACATTGGGAAAAGCTACTATCAGGAACCTCTCTAGAGTGCTAAGGAGCAACAATGTCAGTGTACAGACTAAGGTGCACCTGACCCAGGCCATGGTCTTTGTAATCACTTGCTATGTATCAAAGCACTGGACAATGACTAAGGGTGACAGAAAAAATCATTTATGTATTTGAGTTGTGGTGCTAGAGAATAGCATTGAGCATACGTATCACAGATTGTAAAGAGAATAAACAGATCTGCCCTAGAGAGGGTGAAATCAAGTTGCTCCTTTGAGGCCAGAATTTTGAAGCTCTACCTCATATATGGAGGACATATTGTCAAGAGGGACCAGTCCTTGGAGAAGGACATCATTACCTTGAAAAGGCAGAGGGACTGTGAAGGAGAGAGTGTCCCAGGATGAGATGGGTTGACACAGTAACTGGGGTAATGGGTGTAGGGATGTTGGAGACAGTGAGATTGGCTCAGAATAGGACAGAGTTCTGAGCTATTGTGCATATGGTCACTATAAGGTGCAGTTGACTCGACAGCATATAACAATAACTACATTTATTACTTCTTCAAAATTAAACTCACTACTGTATTATTAAACTACTTTTTAAAGCATGTTACTATGGAGCTGTTGTTATTAGGTGTCCTCTAGTCAAATATGACACATAGAAACCCTATAAACAACAGATCAGAACCCTGTCCTATCCTGTGCCATTCTTACAGTTCCTGACATACTAGAGCCTATAGTAACAATCACCACGTCAATCCACCTGGTTAAGGATCTTCCTCTCCTTCATCAACCTTCCACCTTTCCAAGCATGATATCCCTCTCCAAGGAATAACTTCTCCTAGCAACAGGACCAAATTATGTGAGACAAAGTATGGAAGTAGGTGTGATGGAGACAGTGGGCCTGGCTCAGAATATGAGAGGGTTCATAGCCATTGTACATAGGGTCACTATGAGTCTCAGTCGACTAGATGTCTTATAACAATACAACAACATAAGTATGCATTTAGATGAACTGCAAACTCCTTTAGCAAACTTTTAGATACAATTGAAACGGCAGCATGTTGCTCTGTTTGGAAAACCTATGCATTGCTCAGAATTTTACAATCTAATGAAGATTGTTTTTAAATATAGAGACATAATTTTGGATATTTGATATGTGTGGCTAAAATTCATTCATTATATTGCTTTACTTAATATTTAACATCAGTTATATGAGATAATTATTATTATAACCATCTTTCAAACTGAGGCATTCCGAGATAAGTAAAGTGATTTGCCCAAGTTCACAAAGCTACTTAGTGGTAGATCAGAGTTCAACAGGGTCAAATACAGAATTATTCAAAGGGCCACTTGCTTTAGAGTTTCAGTGCTTTTCTTTGAACTTGGCAGGCCAGGTTAGTGGTTTTATACAGCACTGTCACTTTTCCATTGGAGAACTTGTCATTTGAACAACTAATGTGAGAATTCTTGCCTCTGGTTTTGAGAGGAATGCTTTTCAACTTGAGGGGAAGCTTGTATTTGTGAGAAATCAGAGTTTCTGTTTAAATTTCAATTGTTGAGTTAATGAATTAGTCTTTGTAGATTGTATATCTTTACTAAACTAGTGAGAATATCAACTGAATATTCACGCAATTCACATCCACAATGCACAATTTATAGGCACATGCAGACTTAACTATATGGTGGAGACATTCTTTCATTCTTGTGGATGATTTTATGTTCTTCCCCAGAATGCAGCAGGTTTTTCAACTGGCTCATCTTGTGTGATCAAAATAACAAAACATCTGTTGATGATAACCTTGAGAACAAATTGGTGCTTCCCAAGCTTGGAGGAGCCATAAAATGTCTACTGTAATAATGAAAACAAGATGTGCAGGCTGCTGTTTAAATACACACAGACACACGCAAAAAACACAAGCAATTTGGATGCATTGCTAAAAATGATGCCTTCTAGCACAGCAGCAACTCCAGTCACAGAAAATACAGCTTCACTGTAAGATACATGGGAATTTTTTTCTGCTTAATGGTAGGAGTGTGGTTGTAAGTTTTTAAAACATCCAGAAAAGGAGATGAAATAAACCAGATGAAATAACTGAGGCCATTTTATATGAAGCATATCAAAACTGCATAGTTTCAGAGCCTCAGTACAGAAAGATGAGCTTCTGAACATTTCTAAACCACCACTGAGTTGCCAGGCTCCACGCCACCACAGAATCTTCAGGATGGCTGGGGAGTTGCCACAGCCTCCATATTTGCAGCCAAAGATACTCCATGCAGTGAAAGCTGTGATTCTCATCAAAAACTCCCCCTCGCAGGCCCTGGAACCACAGTCTAGTTTTAACAAACTTGTGGAATACTCTTTAGGGTTTGTATTTCTTCAGACCCTACCGTTTTCAGTTATGCTGTTGGCAATGGGTTCCCATGGGTAGACCAGAATCCTTAGTAAAAATTCCAAAAGATGGAGGTAGGGGGTGGAATGCAGTGAAACATTTCTACCTCTTGTTTTAGAGGATTCTAGTCACTTTGATAGACTCCACAGTTCCTAGCCATGTTGGCTGTGCCTTTTTTATTTTCTTGTGTGACAGTTCATCGAGTTTTAATGAATGTTCTTACCCTTTTTAATACTACATAGAGATCCCCACAGACTTAACCTTGACCTTAATTTCAAATGAACTTTTAGCCATCCAACAAGTTAAAAACCTAATATTTCATTTGATTCTTTAACAAAAACAAAACTCAGTTCAATCTATGCAGTAAAAAAAAAGTTACTGAATCTTATCCATTCTACCTCTTTCCCAGAGTAAATTCCAACTCCAAGCAATCCTACAGGTCAGTGTACAACTGCTCATAGGATTTCCAAGCCAGCAAATCTTTATGAAGAGAAGCTGCCATATATTTCTCTCAAGGATTGACTCCTGTTGTTAGTTGCTGTCGAGTGGAGTTCAACTCATAGGGACCCTATGAACATTAGATCTGAACTGTTGTCTGCCATCTTTGCACTTTCTGACACACTAGAGCCAACTGCAGCAGTCACCATATCAATCCACCTGGTCAAGGGTATTGTGCATCTGATTCAGGCCATGGTCTTTTCAATCTGAGAGCTGGACAATGAATAAGGACAACAGAAGAAGAATTGATGCCTTTGAGCTATGGTGTTGGAAAAGAGCACTGGACACCCATGCATGGCCAAAAGAACAAATAAATAAGTCTTGAAGAGGGTGTAGCCAGAGTTCTCTTTAGAGGCAAAAATGATGAGCCTTTGCCTCACATACTTTGGGCATGTTGCTAGGAAGGAAGGGCTGTTTCCTGGAAGGGTGGAGGGTTAGTGAAGAAGAGGAAGAGGGAGTGACTGCAGGTTCAAACCACTATTTTTTTTTTTTTGGTTGGGAGCTAAGCACCTTCACCACAGTACCTTGAGAACTCCTTTCCACTAAAAGGCCCTCTATCTTCAGACATATGTCTACTACTCACATTAGCCCACCTTTATCTCACCACAGTATAGTTGCAACCTCCCCAGTAGTCTCTGTGCTCTCATCTGTTGTTTTTGTTCTTTTGTTGTTGTTGGGTGTCATCAAGTCAACTACAACTCGTAGCACCCCTGTGAACAACAGATCTGAACCTTGCCCTATCCTGAGCCACCCTTGCCATCTCTGATATGACTAAGTACATTGTTACAGTCACTGTGTCAATCCATATTTTTGAGGTTCTCCTTTTCCTCTGACTCTGCATTTTCCAAACCTTTTCAAGGTCTGGATTTTCATGACAACTTGTCCAAAGTATACGAGAAGTTTCACCATCCTTGCCTCTAAGGAGCACCATAGTCGCACTTTCTCTAAGACTTATCTGTTCTTTTGGCAGTTGACTAGACAGTCAGTACTCTTATCTAACTTCGTTCATCTCAGCCTCCTCTCCAGGGTGTTAGCCACCCTATGGACACTGTGATATTTAACATAAATTATGACCATTTTCCTTGTTGTTGTTGTTAAGTGCCTATGAATGAAAGACTTGAACACTTGTATAACTTTTATCGTTTCTCCAAGTTCATAGAGTTCCCAGAGGCAAGCCATTTCAGAAGTGGATGCCACTCCTGTTTCCAAGCTTGATTTAATCTCAGGAAGCTCCACCAAACACTGTCCACCATGGGTAACCATTATCACATTTGATACATCAGTGTCACAGTGTTTAGAATCACAACAACCATAAGTTAACTCCATACAGCAAATGGGCAGACCAGTGCTATACCACTTAGGAGAATGTTTGACCAAAAACAATTAAAACCAGGCCTGAGGGCCACAGATTAAAATCACCCACCTTTGTCTTCCTATCCACTAGTCCAACAGAGCTCTCTTGTCATTGTTGTTGTTGTTATTGTTGTTGTTGTTAAGTGCCATTGAATCATAGATGACTCATAGCGACCCTAAACACCTGTATAACTTTCATGGTTTCTTCAAGTTCGTAGAGTTTCCAGAGGCAAGCCATTTCAGAAGTGGATGCCACTCCTGTTTTACAGATTCTTTTTCTTACTACTCTCTGCTTATCTAGGGTAAACTCCAGCTCTTCTGGCTCATATAGCAATTAATTTTCACTTAAACCTCTAGCCTTGTCTTTTGATAGCCCTTTCTGTGCCTATCCCCATAAGGTGGCAACACTTGGAATTTATCAAACACATAGGGCTCCCTTTTTGCCCCTTTCCCTCCCTCTTTTTGTGGCTGCTCTCCCTCACCCTCTCATGCACACCACTTTATATGTCTAATTCCTGCTTAAATTTTATGTTTGTTTAAATGGTATGTTTTCTAGGCATACCCCTTATTGATACAGCTCTTAATTTTGGAATATCTTTACTATCTTGCTATCAATCAGATAATTTTCTGTCAGGAGGAACTTACTGTCTCATCTCCAATTTACGACTTCACTTCTCTTAGTAGATGCTCAACATAATATTGGTAACATCGATTGTGTTGTTATGAAGAATAAATGTATATATTTTGTTTAAAAGAAAAAATAGAAAAATAATATCCTACTTTTCTTGTCTGCCAGAATTGTGCAGCCATTTGTAGATGCCAATTTTACATACTACTAGAACATCCCATAACAAGTATGCGATTGCCAAGTTTTTACTGTTAAATCAATAGGTACTCATTCCTACTGAAGATTATCCAAAAACGACTGGAACAGCACATCAGCAGAGAACTGCCGGAAGTCCGGGCTGGGTTTAGAAGGGGTCGTGGTACTAGGGATATTGTAGCTGATGTTAGATGGATCTTAGCTGAAAGCAG
>NW_006399913.1:6881747-6888042 GCF_000299155.1 Elephantulus edwardii
CATAACGTCAACAACATTCATTCCTATAGTCCCCAATCAGTTGATAAATACTGAACACCTATCATGGCATAGTTCTTAGGGAATTCTCAGAGGCAGCACTTCCTTGATATTTAGAGTTCATCAGCAACTCTGCAGAAGATAGGTGAGCATTCTCTTTCTGTGCCATTTACAGCTTCCAAAAGCATGCTCACTGTACAACTCTAAGTTCGTTCAGACTCAACAGTGATGAGAAAGATAGATCATGTATTATTATTGTTGTTAAGTGCTATCAAGTTGACTCCAACTCATAGTAACCCTATGAACAATGGATCTAAACCCTCTCTTCTCCTAGACAATCCTCATTATCTCTGAAGTGCTTGGACTAACAATTATTGAAGGTTTTCCCCTCCTTCACAGACCTTCCACCTTTCGAAGTATGGTATCTTTTTCCAAGGACTTGCCCCTCCTAATAGCATGCCCAAAATATATGGGACAATTTTTCACTACCATTGTCTCCAAGGACACTAGCTACACCTTTTCTAAGACATATTTGTTTTTTCTTTGGCAGTCTGTGGGATATTCAGCCCTCTTCCCCAATACCATAACTCAAAGACATCAATTCTTCTTCTGTCATTCTTATTCATTGTCTGACTTTCAGCTGCATAACTAATAATTGAAAAGATCATGATTTGAAAGAAGTACACCTTAGATTTCAAACTGACGTAATTGCTTCCCTGCACTTTGAAGAAGTCCCTGATGGAAAACTTTCCCAATGCAGTACAGCTTTTGATTTGCTTGGTTGCTTGTCTCAAGAGTGTTTTGAATCCCAGCAAGATTCAATCACTGGCAATTTTTATCTCCTCTTCCTCCTCTTCTCCTCCTCCTTCTCTTTCTCTTTTTTCTACTCCTTCTCTTCCTCCTCCTCTTCTTCTTCCTCCTCCTCCTCCTTTTTCTTCACCTTCTTCTTCTTCTCCCCCTCCCCCTCCCCTTCCCGAGCCCCTCCCCCTCCTCTTCCTCCTCCTCCTCTTACTCCTTCTTCTTCTATAACTATGTTATCTATTGATTAGTACAAATTCTTACCCTTGAAGATCTTACGTTCTATTGGTACAGACATTAAACCCATTGCTTTTGACAGATTCTGAAAACCATTGGAGGGTCAGCTATGAGTTCCAACTTGCTAACAGTGAGATTGTGGTTTTGGTTTTTGTCTTGTAATTTGTTTTTCACCTAATTCCAATCTAATATAGGGGTGTGTGTGTGTGTGTGTGTGTGTGTGTGTGTGTGCACGCGCGTGCACGCGCACACATGCTTGTGTATGCACTCATGCACATATAAGTGTATATATGTATATATATTTGCTTTTACATTGTATCAAGTCATAGCTGACCCTCCAGCAAGTTGTTGTCAGAGACTGTAAATTGCTTAGGAACCAGCTAATGACTTTGAACTGCCTGCCTTTGGGTTGGCAGCACAATTCCTTATAGGCCTCCCAAGTTCTCTCTTTATATACACACATACACATGTATATATATCTATGCGAATACGTGTACACATGTGCATATATGTTTCGGTACATGTATATATAAATATATATGTGAAATAGTTTTCTATACTTCTGAGAGCTGGACAATTAATAAGAATGACAGAAGAGAAATCAATGCCTTTCAACTGTGGTGTTAGAAAAGAATATTGAATATCCCATGGACTATCAAAAGAACAAACAAATATGTTTTGGAAAAAGTGAAGCCATAATGCTTCTTGTAAGCAAGAATGAGTAAGCTTTATCTCACTTACAGCATGTTGCTAGGGGAAGCTATGCCTTGGAGAAGGACATCATGATTGGAAAAAAAATAGAGACAGTAAAGGAGAGACTGACCCTCAACCAAGTGTATTGACCTCATGACTGCAGTAATGGGGTCAGGTGTGTTAGAGGTTAGCATAAAATAGGGCACAGTTCAGATCTGTTGTTCATAGGGTTTCTATGAGTTGTACTTGACTAAATGACACCTAATAATAACTACAATGTGTGTGTCTGTGTTTCTCTCTCTCTCTCTGTGTGTGTGTGTGAGAGAGAGAGAGAGAGACAGAGAGAGATGTGTAGAAGATGCAGCCTCTAATAGTCCTTACTGTCCATTATGAAATGATACTTCCACCAATTTATTTCTACCTGGGAAATCAAGTGACTTTTCCTATGTCACTAGACCTGGAAACATCAAAAATAAAAATTGATTGATTATCTCTGTTTGCATTGTAATATTCACTCTGTACCCTTGAAGATCAAGTGAACTCTTTAAACTAGGGGGTTTTGTAATAATTATTGAACAGATTTTTTTTAAGTTATAATAGTGACACAGATGACGAGGCAGATGGCTGGAAAGGATATTTTCACCTCAAATAGTCTCTAAAATGGTAATAAAATGTAGTCACATGAATGAGGGGAAAAATAAACACACACACACACACACACACACACACACACACACACACACACACACACACACACACGTATAGAGACATTCACAAGCCTAAAATCTTCAAGGGAACAGAATGAATGTTTTGTTGCTTTCTCATTTTGCTACTTGGATGGTACTACCTTGACCCTGTGTTTTCCAGCTTGTTTGTCTTCTAAATACTGGCTTCTTCTTAGTTTCCACATGATTTTGTGGACTTCTGTCTCAAAACAGGTCGTTCCACTTGAAGTATCAAAGTATTTTCCATGGGCAGGTGATAGGAGAGAATAAGTTGGGCCATTCACTTCTAAATTTATGAGTATTAATTTTCTGTACTTAACCCTCCAAATCTTCTTTTAGTGCCTTTGTTTTTATTGGTCTTTCCTTTTGGAGAGGAGCAATTTCTTACCAAAGGACACCAGGGGAGATAAATGGATGATGGTTGCACGATAACTTTAATGGCTGCTTAGAAAGAACTAGTCTTGACTATAGAGTGACTGTTTTATTTAAATATCTTTTAATAGGTTCTTACAAAACCTGCTCTATTCAGACACTGTTCCCCTGTATTTCTTTGTATCCTTGACAATACTTAAAACAGCTCTCCATAGCAGGTGTGGGTGAAGGGGTGGGTTTCATCCTGTTTCCAAGGAGTTTAATGAGTATTTAACTTGTCTTTATACCCAGAATAAAAATACTGCAGTAGTATGTTAAGAATGTCATTAATTAACTTACTTGGACACATTAGAGAATGCAGTTTCTAGTTTGATAAGTGTTAAGACGTACTGCTTGAGGGTTGAAAGTTGAGGAACATTTGGTCAATTTATGTAGACAATCTCATTACGTTACCGAACCTGAAACCATCCTGGAAAAATCCAGAACACAAGCTAAGGTCTCTTAACGTGAGCTGTCCTGAGAACCACACCTTCATTCTGCCACCATCTTCTAAAAAGTTCTAACCGAGAGTCTTAGAGAAATCACTTCACTCTTTCAACATAAATGGCCTTACCTGTTAAACATATAGAAGTTCAGCTAGATGACCCCTAGGTCCTTCTCAGATTGAAAAGTTTTATTCTTGGCATGAAGTACTGAGTTTGTTATATTGTATTTAAATGTTCTCTCATTGATTGCCTGGGGTGAAAGTGTAATGGAAAAACCTATTCTGGACCCTGAAACACTTCTTCTGGCCTATTTGGTATGTTTTTGCTTCTGTTTTATCTAACAGAAGCTTAGAATGACTTTCATTGGATTCCATCGTTAAACTGAAACGTAAGGACTTCTTTTACAAACACTAATTAACGGCTGAAAAAAACTCCAGTAGAAAGTGACAGGGGAAAAAAAAGACGATCTGAACTTTGAAGTTAGAAATCATTTTAAAACCCAAACACATTGGTTCAATTGAAATTGCTACTTCTTGTGCATTTTCTTCCTCGAGGTTCTTGGTTTATCCAGCTGTGCAGTTTCAGTTGATTAGATCAATCAAGTGTATATGGCCCCCTAAATGCTTGATTGATTGAATTAGCCAAAGACTAAAACTGTTTGGCTGGTGGTACAGCTAAGGGGGAGGTTGGGAGTCTTGAATTGTCAAAGTCAGTTCTGGTACAATCTGACATAGTTAAGAGAGATCTGAATAAGAAAAAGAAGAAGAAGAGCCTGACAGACAGCCTGACACAGCCACACGTATATAATCTGCATCTCTAGCCAGACTGTTGCCATGAGGAAGCTCTTAAATCATAAAAATCTTTCCTGAAAATCTTCCAAGTGATAATAACTATACAGATTGATGGTAAAGAAAAGGATTTTATGAGAAATCAATGATGTAAGTAGTATTTATCAAATTTAAATCCCTAGAATACAGTGAAGGACAAGAGAAATGTTTCAATAAAATAGACATAGACAAGACTTAGCACAATAAAGCAGACACGTTTGTAATAAGCAAACATAGCTTATAAATTATTACATTCCTAAGAATGTCTGGGGCATCAGGCCCTCTTTGATCTGAGCATTAACAACTGTCTAAGATTTTCCCATGCCTTTATCCTACTCCAGACATATTTACTGAACACCTACTATGTGCTAACACTGTTCTTGCCTTGGAGATACATTAATGAATAAGTGAAATACTCCTGTCAGCATGGAGCAGATATACTAAGAGGGATGGAAAGTTTGCAATAAACAAGGAAGCAAAGCTTAGTGCATATTAAAGTGCTAAAAGTTACAATAAAATGAAGCGGGGAAGGGAGTTAAAAAGTGTCAGGAGTTGAAATTTTAGTAATGTGGTCAGGCTAGTTTAAGAGGAAAATATTTGAGCAAAGGTGTGAAGGTGAAGGAGGAAGCCGTGTGAATAATCAGAGAGAAGAAGAGCAAGTACAAAATTACTGAAGAACAAATAAGCCTAGAATATTCAACCAACAGGCAGATGAGGGGGCTAAGCCAGGTGAGTAGTGAGAAATAGATCAGAGACAGATCAGACAAGTGGCAGTTCTCAAATGCCTTTTTCTCAGGACTGCTTAGCAGACTTAAATCCCTTCCATTAACCCGATTTACTCAGGGTCTGTTATCTAATAAATAATTTACCTCCTCCTAACCTTCCACTCCATTCATGGTAACTATCAAAATATGTTTTATTCCGTTATGTACTTTTCCTTAGTTTTTAGATTACAGTGGTTGTATGCCTTATTTGTCCTTTTATATATTATTTCTTTCACTCAGTATAATGTCTTCCAGATTCATCCATATTATGTAGTGTTTTATGAATTTGTCGTTATTTTTCTACATGGCAGGCATAGTTTTTATATTGTGTGTTTGTGCCATAGATAAACCATTTATCTGTTGATGGGGATTTCAGTTATTTATGTCTCTTGGGTATTTTAAATAGTGCTGCAAGAGCAGTGGTGAGCTTATTTGTGCCCAGGTTCTTACTTCTTTGGGACATTTTGGGATAAATTTTATCACAGGGAGTTAGGCTGCTAACCAGAAGGCAGCAACCTTTCAGATGATGTGAAACTATGAGGAACTCCTCTAGAGAAAGATGAGTTCTCTCCCATGTGGTTTACAGCATCTGAAAACCCACTGCAGGGACAGTTCTGAGTCAGTTCTGACTAAACAGCAATGAGAGAAAAGAGGAATACTTGTGTAGAATTGATGAATCAAGTGATATTTCTATTTCTACCTATTTAATAAGGAACTGTACTATTTTCTACAGTGATTGCACATTTTTATAGTCCCACCGGCAACATATAAGAGATGAAGTCTATCCACACCTTAAGTATATTAAAGAGCTTTTATTTATATAGCTATCTCTGCTGAGATGCACTAACCTAGATATCAAAACCAAGATATCTTAAACTATTTTATTTGCTAATTCATCTATAAAGATATTAAAATTTAAAAATATATCCACATTGGTGTTACTAACACTTTTATGGGGAAAGAATAGATATATACTCTAAAACAAAAATAGAAGAATGGAATTATTTGACAATTTTGTGAAATCTTAATATCTAATATGTTAGTTAGAATGCAGTTTATTACATCTACTTTATGCTCAATCTCTGAACATCATTAAATTGTTTAAAATACATGAAGAAAATCCAGCTTTACACAGATTGGTTGTTGGAAAAGGATAAGCATTTTAATAGTCTTGTCATAAAATTATGGATGTTTTTGATACTTCGACAAAACTTAGCAACATGGTATTTTCTTAAAGATTAGTTGTAGCATCTGAAACCATAATAATGTGCTTTGTACTCTACTGTGTGAAAATTCGTTGTATCTCCCATTTAAGTAGATCTTTTATTTATGCATGATTTTTTAAACATCACACATTAGAGACTTAGGAAATATTGTTCCATTGTGTTGTTGTTGTT
>NW_006399913.1:6891532-6896604 GCF_000299155.1 Elephantulus edwardii
GGAGGGACAGCGCAGGAAAGGAAGACCTTCGATTTGGTCAAGCTGCTCAGTATTGGGAAGCTATCATATTCATGGTGGTACATATAAATTTCCAAAATTCTGTTTTTAGAATGAAAATTAAAATGTAATCACTTAAAAAGTAGTTCTATTCTTATAAATATGTTCACTTCATGCATTTTTTAAGAAAAATGTAACCTAAATTTAGTCAAAACCTAAGTCTGAATAACCATCATTTTTATGTCAGTTGTTCTTTCAAGTAAAAATTGTGTTTCACAAATACAATAACTCATTCAGCTCACAACTCAAACAATTGGGCAAATGCTTTTCTTCAAAACAACTGCCTATCAAGGTATTCAGCAGAAGCATTTTGTGGCTATTTCCTACTTCATGGCACAGGATAATAGACATTCAGAATTCAAGATCTAGTATAGGTAATAATTTCTACTGCTTCATCAAGATCATTTTAAGAGAATTGTGACAGTGCAGAATATGATATTAGTACAGTATGATGCCATTTGCCTTGATTTATTTCTATGCACTATCAGTTTTTATACAGCATTATATTGCAATATCTCAATGTCAGTCTAGTAGAAACACAGTAATTGAACAAAATAAATAAAATAAGGAATATATTTTTTTTAAAAAATCTTAATATAACTATGAAAATAGTTTGACCTCATGAATCATGAAAAGGATTTGGGAACCCCTATAAATGTGTGGACCACACACTATGAACCACTTATTCTGGATTTTGTAAAATATTGTGACGGTTTAGCTGTTCATATTGTTGGTTTCTGCAGGTGTCTCCTTTTGAAGGATTTTTAATTTTGTTTTGTTTATTTTGAGCTGTTTTAATTGCCTGTCTATATTGGCCTGTCCATTAGTTCTTTAGATTAATTATTTCTAATGTCTTATCTTTCATTTTTTCTGGAGAGAGAGGCCAGTAGTTTGCACTTTATTTTTTAAAAATTAGTTTTAATGAACATTTACAGAGATTTTGGATTTCCATATGTTCATTGTTGCATTTTTCTCCCTGCCCACCTCTGCCCCCAGTTCGCTCTTCTCTTCTCATTGAAAAGTAAAAGAAAAATTATTTCATTGATATAGAATCCCCACCCCAAGTACACTCCACTATGCAACCTTCATTCTGAAATCTTGTCATAACCATAATACCCAATCATGTATCACTTTCAAACAGCTCTCTCCCTCATCAGTTTCAATACAGTATACATAATTTATCCAATTTTTCTCAGTCTCACTCCAACCCTGATGTCAGTCCCATTCTACAATACTGGCACCATGTAGCACCTGTCCTTTTGTGACTGAGCTATTTCACTCAGCATACTGTCCTCCAAGGTCACCCATTTTGAATACTACTGCATGAGTTCCTTGTTTTTCAATGCAGCATAGTATTCCATTGTGTGAATATACCACAGCTTTTCTAGCCATTAGTTTGTTGATGGGCACTAGGTTGTTTCCAACACTTTGCTATTGTGAATAAAACTGCAATAAACCTGGGTGTGCATATATCTGCCTGGGTGGCAGTTTTGGTTTCTTTAGGGTATATTCCCAGTAACGGAATTGCTGGGTCAAATAGTATTTCTATTTCCAACTTTTTGAGAGAGTGCCATGCAGACTTTTATAGCGATTGCACCATTTTACACTCCCACCAACAGTCAATAAGGGTACCAGTTTCTCCACAACCTCGCCAGCATTTGTAGTTTGCTGCTCTGTTAAATTTTGCTATTCTTACTGGGGTGAGGTAATATCTCACAGTTGTTTTGATTTGCATCTCTCTCAGAGCTAGGGATTTTGAACGTTTCTTCATGTATTTGTTGGCCATTTGAATGTCTTCTTTGGTAAAGTGTCTGTTCATATCCTGTGCCCATTTTTCAACTGGGTTATTTACCTTTATCTTGTTGTGGTGATTGAGTATTTTGTAAATTCTAGATATAAGTCCCTTATCTGACATGTCGTTACTAAATATGTTTTCCAAATCTGTGGCTTCCCTTTTTGCTCTGTTGGAGAAGTTTTTAGATGTACTTAGGGATTTGATTCTAGAAGGTCTCATTCATCTATTTTATCCTCTCCTGGTTGTAGATAGTAGTTTGCACTTTAAATGGCTGCTTTCATGCTTTAAAGAAACTAGTCACTACTCAATAAGGTAGAATGTAGAACATTGCCCTTGTGGACTATGCTGTGCCAGTCAGCCTTGATGCCCCCTAGACTTGGTTTTGAGGCCCGATTACAATTAAGACATTTATAGACTTTGCCACCTGTGGGCATATTTACAACATATATAAACATGTACTTGGAAATATTAACAGACATATGCACTGTCATAGGTATATCCCTTTCCCCTGGTCATATATGCTTTATTACCTGCCCAGACATGTGCATTTTAATGTAACAGAGCACAGAAATACATTATTAGCACAAGACATCAAGCAAAATCCTTAATGGTCTCAAATCTTCAGCTACAGGCAATAAAGAGGGCAGTTAAGGCCTCCCTGGGGATCCAGAGGCCCCAGGCAAGCATCAAGATCTCTTTAAGATAGATATCATTATCTCCAATATTATAAAAGTGAAAGACATATGACTAATCTATTTTAAGGATTGGCATTGTACCTACAACTCAAGCCAAAATTTATGTTGTTTCTGTTTTATCACATTGTGCTATAACTATGCCTACAATTTATTTCTTTTACATAGCACAGTGTATGACAATTTTATGCCTGTAGAAACCTCCTCACTTTGTTCCTTGGACACAAAGCCTATTTATTCTTATTGGGACCACCCCACCCCACCCCTGCCCAGCACCTAATATATTATCCAGCACAAAGTAGATATATAGAAAATATTTGGTAAAATAATATAAAATTATTAGTCATTCATTCATCAGTTCAATCATTATGTTGTAACCCAAATTATCTATATTTCCCCTTCAATTCTAAAATCAAAGAGCCACCAACAAGTATAAATTTTAGACCTTAGAGACCAGAGAGGTCAACTGATCAAATCTGATAATACAGCAGCGAAAGAAATAATGGCCCAGAAGGTTAATCAACTTGTCCACTATCAGAAAACTCATGGCAGAGACAGGACTAAAATTGAAGTTACTAATATGGCATGCTTTCTACTTAATGCAGTAAATTGAAATAAATTTGGAAGAAGTAGAGCTAATAACTTACAAGAAGGAAAAAAATGTTTGTCGTATTCCTTTTGCTTTTTAAAGAGATTATTTGTAGGAAGTTAAGAATTAATTTAAAACTTTCTTAGCAATGAAATGTCATATTCTTTTTATTTGCCCACACAGAAGTTCTATCATATGTGTAAACATATGTGATAGGCATTGCTTTTATTAAGATCTAATTTACTAATATAATAAGTGCATGAATTTGTATTTTTGATTCATTGTTGCATATTTTACTCTCCCCTCCTCTTTCTATCCCACCCCACAATGCACTCCTTGTTTCAGATTTTTGTCATACTTATAATGTCTAATGTATTCCTTTTGTACAGTTCTTTCCCTATCTGTTCTATTGTAGTGTTCATTATCTATCTACTCTTTTCCCATTTTCTCCCCAAACCCTCATTTCTGTCCTATTTTATAAAAGCAGTGTTTGTCTTTTTGTGACAGAGATATTTCACTCAACTTAATGTCCTCTAGGCTCACCATGTTTTGTAATGCTTTATAAATTTGTTGTTTTTCAGTGCTGCATGATATTCCATTGTGTGATTGTACCATAGTTTTCCTCTGCATTTGTTTGTTGATGGGCACTTAAGTTGTTTCCACCTCTTTGCTATTGTGAATAATGGAGCAATAAACATGGATGTGTATATATCTGTTTGAGTTATGGCTCTAATTTCTTTAGAGTTTATTTCTAGTAGTGGAATTGCTGAATCAAATAGTATGTCTATTTCCATCTTTTTAAGAAAGTAAAGAATTACATTAATTTGCAATTGTTGCTTTTATTTACATACTTCTCTGAAGTTCTATACCCTAATTTGCAAAAACTGTGAGAAAATAAATCTGTTCATCTCATTGACTGGTGCTATTTCCACTATGGCAACACTAGATAACTAAGATATAAATTTAATTTTATCTTTTATATTAAAATATTAGGAAGCTGTGGTGGCCTAGTGACAAGAACCTGCACTGCAGTCCCAAAGGCACATGGTTCAAGGCCTCTACCACTCCATGGAGAAGGATAGGCAATCTCCTCCTGTGCTATTAACTGCCTCTGAAAACCCACCAGAGAGTCAACTGTGGGTCAATTCTGACTCAATGATATTCAACAACAACCACAACATATTAAATCATTACAGGAGATAATACATCAGTTTCAAATAAGTGGCAGATTAAAAACGTAAGACACTCAACAGAGTTAAGGAATTCTAGAAAGTTTTTGCACAGAATAATAGATTTGCTGTACTGAAAAAAAAAAAAGTAGAACAGAGGGAAGTGTTCCAGGCAACTGATATACAGAACAAAATTATCAAGTCTGATCTATCCTAGTCTATTAGAGTAATGGAAGATTAAATAATTATTTGGAACATTAAAAGATTACATAGAGTGTTGTTGTTGTTGTTGTTGTTGTATACAAGTTGGATCCAACCCATAGCTGAGCCTCAGGGCAGATTTTCAGAGAATGCCCTTCTCTCTTCCACAGGGCAGCTAGCTGGTAGATTCAAACCACCTTCAGGATTGTAGCTCAGCTTCTCGGCACTAGGTCACCAGAGCTCCCTCATAGAGCTTTAGCAGAAGCTAAATTTGAAAGTGAAATGTGAATAGTAACTTTAGAATCACTAAGGACTGATTCTTAAACCCTCTGCATTCACCCTGATTTTAACCAACAGGACCATTACCAGGGTCTCTAATGAAAGTTATCAGTGTAATGGTTTCTTAGCATGCTCCAGTCATGCAAGCAAGATTCAAATTTAGTTTAGTCAGTCAATTATCTTTTCTTTCCCCATGTCTGAAGCTGAGAGATTAATATTGCCTAGTTCATAGGGTTATTCTGAAAATCAAATTTCTTAACACAGTAAACTTTTTTTTTTAATTTAGGTTG
>NW_006399913.1:6896834-6899813 GCF_000299155.1 Elephantulus edwardii
TTTTAGACTATTTAAACTTTTATAATAAGAGCTTAGTGCAGCCTTATTGATACCACGTAAAAAATAGAAGACTCTTTATGAGCTGCATGCCTCTCATTTCTGATTCTGCAAGAGCAATTCAGTGCTTTACATTTACCCTTAATAATTTGTGAACTCAAAGAACATTTAGTCCTGTTCTGTTTGGGCCACATGATGGTAGGGGCTCAGAATAGATCACTATGGTACTTTCATTAATTCTGTGATTGAATTTGATGGGTGGGTGGGTTGAAGGAAATGAGAAGGATTTTTTTGTAAAAAGCAATGTGTCCAAACTTTGTAAATAAATTAAAGTTATATTTTTTAAAAAGAAAAGATAAAAAAAATTCTGTAAGTAACATACCCAGAGCCCTCTTATGTAATAGGTTCATTTTGAGTCAGCTTCTCTGCCTTCTAAGAACTCTCACATCTTGCCATCACTGTTAATCACATTTAAATGTACAAAAGAATTCTTTAGACTTAGTCTCCTTTTCCTCATTAGTCATCAAAAAATAAGTAGAGTTCTATATTTTTATGGAGGAAGATGTCAAGATTAAAGGAGCAATAGATAAATGCAAACACATATATTAAAGCAGAAATGTAACATTCTCTAAAGAGAATATACAACACTTTAGAAGGCCACACCACTTAAAAACATTATTGATGACAAGACAGAAGCATGCAGTAAGAGGTATTTGCAACTAAGGTGCACTTGGAATGTGTTCTAGGAAGTATCCAGAAGCGGGGTAAGGGACAGGACAAAAAGTGATTCCTCTTTTTCTTAGGAAAAGGGAAATCGTGTAAAGAGACAACACCTCTCTAATGCACATAGCTTAAATGAGTTAGGAAATTAGAATTACTCTATTAAATAATAAAGGCCACAGGAGTCATAAAATTAAACAGACAATTCTATTTCAAGACTGTGATTACATTATATAATTAATATGAAGTCATTATATTGTTTTTTTATCTGTCACAGGACCTTTAGATGAAGATTCAAAGCTCTTTAGATCTTGAAGTAAACATGCTGTTAGAGTTAAATATCCATTAAAAGATGATTGTAAAAACTGGCAATCATATTTTTAGATAGATTGCATAATCTCTTTCTATACATAGATGTTGTTGTTGTTTGATGATGATTCAGAACCAAGCCATATAGATAGGACAGACTATATTCCTCGTGTGTGTGTGTGTGTGTGTGTGTGTGTGTGTGTGTGTGTGTGTGTGTGTGAAATCTTGTGATTTAAGCCTAGTGGTAAAGAGCTGTGTGGCCAACCCAAAGGCATGTGGTTTAAATCCACCACCTCAATGGGAGAAAGATGGGCAATATCCTTCCATCCTGTTTGTTGCCTCTGAAATCCCCCTGGAATGGAATGTCTGCTATGCGTCAGTTTTCACTCGAGGGCATGTAACAGCATACATATATGTGTGCACATACATAACAGCTTAACAGCAAGGATTTGCATTGCTAGTACAAAGGTATGAGGTTTGAATCCACCAGCTGTGCCACAGGAGAAATGTGGGCAATCTCCTCCTATGCAACGTGTTGTTGTTGTTGCTGTTGATTGCCTTCAAGTCGAGCATATCTCATAGCGACCCTATGAACAAAAGGCCTAAAGCCTTTCTATAACTGTCGACATTTATCAAAGTTCATAGGGTTCAAGAGGCATGTTGTTTAGGAAGTGGATGTGCCTCTCCTGCTTCCAATTCCTTTGTGATTTACTGCCTCTGAAAACCTGCCAGAGAGTCAGCTATGGGTCAGTTCTGGTCCAGTAATACACATCACCACCACCACACTTGTGTGTGTGTGTGTGTGTGTGTGTGTGTGTGTGTGTGTGTGTGTGTGTTAGAGCAACTGCACCCCAAATACGGTGGGAAATATCTTACAAATTCTAAAGAGATCTAGATGGTATCTTTATTTAATTTTCTTATAGAAATCTTGGAAAGTACAGAAAAGCTGAAAGAAAATTGAGCCATTTGTAATAAGAATATACTGATCCAAATCCACTATCATCTGGTTGATTTCTATGCCTCGTAACCTTGCAGGACAAAGAAGAGCCGCTTCATAGTGTTTTCAAGGCTACAAATCTTTATAGCAATAAACTGCCTCTTCTTTCTCCTGAGGTCTGACTGATGGGTTAAATGCCAGGACCTTTTGGTTAGCAGCTGAATTCTTTAACCACTGTATTCCTGGGAATCTGGGGAGGGGGAATACAGAGATAATTTCTATTCAAATATGATGTCTTTTTCACTTTATGCATTCCCCCCCAGTTTGTGGGGATTTTTTAAACAAAGCTAAAGTTGTATAATAAATATAATTTTGAAACATCATTTTCTCATTTAATAATATGTTTGACATTGTATCACAAGATGGGTTTAAAATATTAATTCTAACAATTAATAGATACTTAAGTTGGAATACTTTCATTTACATAAGGGGATATTTATAATTGGCCTGCTGCATGAGGACGGTTCAGAAGAGGAATGTATGTTGTTCATAGGGTCACTGTGAATCATGCTTGTCTCAGCAGCACTTAACAACAATAATGGTACATTAAAGATGTCTATTTTGTATTTCATTGTATTTCATATTTTGTATCTGTTGGTTTCTGATGTATTCAAGTGGTCAACTCTGCTACCATTTCTTTTGGCATTGTTGTTATATTTTGTGTTTGTTTTGGGTGTTCTGTTTTATTTCTTTTTCTATAAAATACCATACTCTAATTGAGAATATTTAAAGTACACCTGTGTTTTTTCTACTGCTGCTATTTTTGTCATATACCATTGACTTGGGACTGACCCATAGCTGATCCTCCAAGGGGTTTTCAGAGGCAATTTTAATATCATGGGAGGAGATTGACCATCTTTGTCCTATGGAACAGCTGGTGGATTTGAACTGCTTGCCTTCAGGATTGCAGTGCATCTCCTTACCACTAGACCACCAGAACTCGGTCTTTTTCCACT
>NW_006399913.1:6900104-6901596 GCF_000299155.1 Elephantulus edwardii
CATTCTCTCTCATTTTTTACTCTTCACTGAATTGTCAATCCCTCTTTCTATGGTTTCATCTAATCAGAATTTAAATGTGCTCATTTGCCAACACAAAAGAAATCCATTCTTCTATAACCCCTAATTTCTATTCGAGTTTCCTTGGGCCTTCTCAACCACAGTTTTATTGTTTCTTCTATTTCTTACCTGTTTTTCTCACTCCCCAGTGGATGAATGAGAATTCTATCCATAGTACAAACTACTCCTGGATATCATACCACATTTATCTTGGCCAAGTTGTACACACAAGGCACATACATGATGGTCATCTTAATTACTCACAGACAACAGTATACAATCAAATTACATGACAAGCAGTCCTCCTCGTGTCAATACAGCAGTCTCATATGGAAAAATACTGCCTAAGAGTATTATTGTAAAAATAGAAGTATGACTAGTAAAACATGTATGGGAGTTTAAAGGGAGAAGGGGAGGGAGTGGAGAGGGGAGCATAGGTAGGGGCAAAACCACAGGGTTGCAGAGTTTGGTAGGTGGAGGAAGAGGGAGGAAAGGAAATGGGAAGGATAGAGATGAAAAGACAGGGTAGTGATGGACAAGGTCCAATGGTGATTGATTTTATAAAACATAATACATGGGATTGTATGAAACACAATGTGAATGAAGAACAGTGTGAAACACAATGTATGTGGACTTTGTAAGCAAACCAATTAAAAAAAAAAGTTGTCCTGATGGAATGGAAAACTTCCATTGGTGGTTTCCTGCCTTTGCACCATGGATAAAGGAGCCTAAGGACACTCTTCCACCTGTTGTATTCTGAGAATTGTGTATTTCACAGCTTAGAGTACAATGCAAGCTTTTATCACCTCATCTCCCAAAAAGGGGCGATCATACATGGGAACACCAGCTTGAAATTGTTAGTTTGGAATTGTATCTCCCCCACCTCCCTCGCTGCTTATGTAAGTCTTTAGGTCAATTATTTGTTCCAAAACCCAAAGATGCTAGTTATGGAAGGAAACAGGGAATAACCACGATGGAGAGGGTACAAGGAGGCAGTTTAATCATTTGAGCCATCCTAAAACCTCTCTCTTCTCTGTTATGGTTGCATGATGTTTTGTGTTAGTTTTGATTTAAGAAAATCGTGACATACAATGTTCCTGAAAAGTGATTTTGGTTGTCTGGGAAGCTTCCTTTGTGTTATGAATGGTTACTGAATTTTCCTAAATATCTTTATATATTCTTCTAAGATAATAATATAGTAGTAGATGTGATGAAGAATATTAATATTGATATTAGATTATATTCTTGGAACAAATTCTACTTAGTTATAGCATAGTATTATCTTAGAGTCTTAATCCTCACAGATATGGCTCTGTGAGTGTGTGTGCGCATGTGTATGTTTTCCTACAATCTTAATTGTTGTTTGTTGTTATGTGCCGTCAAGTCCTTTGCGACTCATAGCTACCCTATGCACAACAGCCCTAAACCCTGCTCT
>NW_006399913.1:6904311-6935068 GCF_000299155.1 Elephantulus edwardii
ATAGGGTTTTCAGAGGCCTGCTATTTCAGAAGTGGGTGGCCAATCCTTCTTCCTAGTCTGTTTTAATCTGAATGTTCAGATTTAGAGGAGTATCTCACAGACAAGCAATTTGTAGAGCAGTGAAAGATAAATCCTTTACTGTGGAGTTAAGCATTAGATACAGTGTTGACCCCACCCTTAGCCCAGTGCCTTGACCCACTTACTTCCCATCTCCACCCTCCACCAGGATAACGGTTCACATCTGCCAAGTCCCTTCAGAAAATATCTTCCATTGTCCAACCCATGATCTGACAGCTTGTATCTGAAGCTTTCTTAATGGGAATAGAAATTTTATCAGAGATAACCCCACAACATATCAACCAACTCAAAACTGTTTATTATGGGGTGACCAGGAGCTCTGATTGCCGCTACAAAGATATGTGACTAAGAAAAAATAAAAAATAATTAATCACCCAATAAATATGATTTCCTGGAAGAAAGAAAATCTAAGTTGATTCTATTTTATCATTTGTAGGCACAATCAATTTGATTTGTTTGGGAGATACAGTCTTTCAAAATAGGGATCCCTTGAGAGTGTAAAGAGGTCCTCAATCATAAAATTTGAGTACCTACTTCAAAAGATACTTTTAAGGTGCTTCAGGCAACCTTATGGCAGAACAAAAGAGTAAAGGCTTCTTTAATAGTTTTTAAATTAGTGTCCACCCTGAGCAGAAAGCTTTGCTTCACAGTTTGTATTCAGAGTTGAATAAAGTTTAGTTCATATCCTACCTCAAAGATTTATAAAGTAAATACATGCAAAACTTTTTTTTCTTTCAAGTAGAAATTGAGATGACATAACTATGAGAATGAGGTTTTCACAGAAACACTGTGCAGGAGATCTTCTAACCTAAGAGTGAGGAGGTCTTCTTAGACATAACATGTTTGAGAACTTTGCCTTTCTTGCCCTTGTCTGGAGTCAGGTAGAAATAACAATACAAAAGAAAACAGGTTGATTTATCAGGGACACAAGGAATATATATAGTTTACCTTTCCAAACTATCTTGGAAAACGTAGCTTTAGAGTTATACCTGTGACACAAGGACATTATCATGCACTGAGTGTTCTCAGTGTATTTTGAAGATGTGGGTTTGTGTCTGAATCATGCTACCTGCATGACCTATGTGGCCCCAGAGATGCAGAGCTCATGGTTAAATAGTCTTGGTAATCCCAAAACACTTGATAGTGCTTATGCAGAACCTATACTTGGACCAGGAGACAGTCGTCAGAACAAAGCGAGGTAGCGCTGCATGGTTCAAATATGGGAAGGATGTATGCCAGAAATGTGTCCTATCTCCAAACCTTTTCAATCTATATGCAGAACAGATAGTACAGGAAGCTGGGCTCTATAAGGAGAAATGTAGCATCAGGATTAGAGGAAGACTCATCAACAATCTGCATTACTCAGATGACACAACCCTGCTTGCTGAAATTGAGGAGGATGTGAAGTGCTTGTGGCAGAAGGTCAAGTTCTACAGACAGCCTTCAATGCAGACTGAAGCTCAACATCAAGGATACAAAGATTCTCACCACTGAACGGATTGACAGCATCATGATAGAACTTTAGTTTGCTTGGCTCCACAATCAACACTCTTGTTAACAGAAGCCAGGAAATTAAAGATTAATTTCACTGGGGAAGTCTGCTGTCAGGGACCTCTCCAGAGTACTGAAGAGCAACGATGGCAGTCTAGAGACTAAGGTGTGCCTGATTCAGTCCATGGTCTTTGCAATTACTTGCTATGTATCAGAGAGTTGGACAATGTCTAGGGATGATAGAAGGAGAGTTGATGCCTTTGAGTTTTGGTGCTGGAGAAGAGTATTGAACATAATATGGACTGCTAGGAGAACAAACAGGTTCATCCTAGAAAGGGTGAGATCAGTCTACTCCTTGGAGGCAAGGATTCTGAAGATTTTTCTGACATACATTGGACATGTTGCAAGGAGGAACCAGTCCTTGGAGAGGGACATTATGCTTGGGAAGGTGGAGGGGCAGTGCAAGAGAGGAAGACCCTCGATGAGACGGATTGATTCAGTGATAATGAGGGTAGGTCTATCAGAGACAGACAATAAGATTGGCACAGGATAGAGTAGGATGAGGGGCAGTTGTACATAGGGTCACTATGAGTTGCAAGTGACTTGACTGCACATAACAACAACAAAACTTTTTGGTTCTTTTTGGTGAGTGTTCTTTTGAGTGATTTGCTGGACTCACTATTATGGAATAACTATGTCAGAACTTGTTGCAATACTCATGAATCTTAAGCATAATGTTGGCAATTTCTTTGTACTTTCTAGGAAGTAGAATAAATCTTTAAAACTATGGTGCAAATTTTCACACAAGCAATCTCTTGGTTATGAATAAGATCCATTATAACTGTCTTTAAATCTTTGAGTAGAATTTGTAGGTGATTCAGAACAGGTGCATATAGTTCTTATTTTGCCTTTAGTGCAAGAAAAGGCTTGAAGCTATTTTAATGATTTAAAAGCTGCACATGCAGAGAGTTAAAATGATTGTGGTGGAGGTTTTCTGGAGAGTAATGGTTGGTTCAGTTTCAAAGTTTTAAAGTGGGGAAAAATTATATCATTTTTAATGACAAATAGGAGTTATCCAAAAGTCATAATTTAATATCCTGGGGCTGATTACTCTAATCAGAATATTTATTTTAACGTTAAAAAATAACTTAGCATCTATCTGGTGATATGTTAACTAATTCAAATCACTGAAGGTACAAAGTAATAACTAAGAAACATTTAATATGGTGTAAAAAATAGTCTATCTACTTGCTTGTGTCTTGGGCTCCTAGTTCAGGTGAAAAAAGTTCTTTAGAAATTGATAAAAGAATATATTTTAGAGTAGTGTCTTGTAAATACTTCTGATCAATAAGCTGACAATCATACTAGGAGTCTCAGAACATCAATTGAAACTCAAAGTCAGATTGCATGTAATCAGGGTCTATACTGTACTCCAAACACAGCAGTATAAGATGTTATACTGCCCTGTTCTATCCTGAGCCAATCTCACTGTTCTGACACACATGCCCCCATTCTCCCAGTCATTGAGTCAATCCATTTAATTCAGGATCTTCCTCTCCTGTGCTGTCCTTCAACCCTTCCAAGCATGATGTCCTCCAAGAACCAGTCCCTCCAGGCAACATGTCCAAAGTATACAAATGACTAAATGGGCTTTATTTAAAGTTGTTGGTTTTGTTGTTACTGATTACCTTTTAATGGCGCACAACTCATAACGACCCTATGAATAAAGGGCCTGAAGCCTTTCTATAACTATTGACTTTTATCAAAGTGCATAGAGTTTCTAGAGGTATGTTGTTTAGGCAGTGGATACCACTCCTGCTTCCCATCTAAAAAATTAAGTGTTGCCATTTCTACCCAAATGAAATCTAGGAAAGTAAGTCAGACAGCATTGTCTGCATACACAGAAGAGATAATCTGTTTGAAAGGCCTCATAGCATGATTTCAAAGTTCAGGTATATTTGGTTCAGAATTGATGGGAGGGGAGGTCACAAGAGATAATGTGATGTGATTCCTGAGTACACTATAGACAAAGCTAAGAATTAATGTCTTCCTGGGTATAAATCTTATGAATCTATGTATGAAATATAAAATATGTGTAACTTTATATCAGCTGTCATATACTTTACATCTTTCAAATCCTTCTAACCATACTATGAGATAGGTATTATTTTACTAACTTAACATATGGGCCAACCCATATAGGTCAATGACACATAGAGTAAGATGTAGATTTGAGAACAATGGAAGCCTGACTATGAAGCCCTATTGTTCATTATAGAGAACACCTACCACAGTCCCTGACCAGTACAATCAAATCAGCACAATTTTTTTCCTCCATTATTTGATTTCTTTTATCTTTGTTTGCCCTTCTTGCCTCTTTTTATTTGTTTGTTTTAAAATGTCTTTTTCATTAGCCCTTTAAAAAGCACACTTGGACTTTAGAACTATACATCTTTCTGTGTATATGAGTCCTAACTGTATAGCTATCTCCTCTTCACTAGAGTTTATATGTATGTGTGGCCTCTATGTGTATGTGTGCATGCGTGTCTTTGGTCTTTGTCTCTCCCCCTACAATTCAGGAGACTTTAACAGGGGACATTTGGTGGGAATGCTTGTTTTAAGAAATACATCTAAGAACTGCTTCGGTGAAAAATACATTGACTTGTTGACACACACATATGCTTTTTTTAAAGTACTTTAAATTATTCCGCATCTCTCAGAATACTTTTTCCTCCCCACTTTGACATCATCTTGAAAAAACTTTCATCTGTAAATGTGCTATGGAAGTTCACAATTAATTGTCTGCTGTGCAGTGGACTTAGTGTTGTGATTATAACTTACATGGCCCCACTGAATAATTAAGAGCAAAAATCAATGAATAGAGACATCCTTGGTCATTGAATAAATTATGTGACTTTGTAATGTCCTTTCCTTTCCTACTGTCTAATTGAAAGGGGAGAGTAGTTGAAATCCATCAGCAACTCCATGGGGAAAGATGGACAATCTTTTCCTGTGAAGAAGGTTTGTCACCCCAGAAACCTAATGGAGGGTCACTTTGAGTCATAATCATCTTAACAGCAATAGGTCTGGGGGTGTTTGTTTGTTTGTTTGTTTGTTTTGATTTGGTTTGTTCTCTAAAGGTATAGGAGTCCTAGCAATAAAATATAGGTTCAAGAATTATTTTTCCCAAGGTTAGGTTTTATAAACTGATGTATCAGTTTACCTCTCTAAGCTTCTACATCTACCACTGAAAAATGGGATTTGCAAACACTAATCCAGGGATCCCTGGTGGCCTAGTGGCAAGAAGCTGCACTGTAATCCTGAAGAAATGCAATTCGGAAAACAGATGTTCTGCAGGAGAAGGATGGGCAATCTCCTCCCATGCAATGAACTGCTTCTGAAAACCTGCCAGAGGGTCAGCCATGGGTCAGTTCCAACTCGATGGTACAAAACAACCACTAGTACGAGTTCACATTTCTCTTATAATTCTTTGAAAATGACATATGGAAATTTGTACAGATGATCTTTAAAAGTAAATGAGAGAAAAAGAAGGGAAGCAGAACTCAGTATTGGACCAATGTTTGCTATTATATAATGTATACCTGCTATTTCAGCTTTAGTTTGCTTGGCTCCAGTCAACACTCTGGGCACCAGTAGCCAGGAAATTAAAAGACGTATTGCCATGGAAAGTCTGCTGTTAGGGACCTCTCCAAAGTACTGAAGAGCAATGGTGTCTCTCCAGAGACTAAGGTGCACCTGATACAGGCCATGGTCTTTGCTATCACTTGTTATGCATCAGAGAGTTGGACAGTGACTAAGGAGGATAGAAGGATAATTGATGCCTTTGAGCTGTGGTGTTAGAGAAGAGTATTGAGGATACCATGGACTGCTAGGAAAACAAACAGATTCATCCTGGAAAGGGTTAAACCAGACAGCTCCCTGGAGGCAAGGATTCTGAGGCTCCATCTAACATACTTTGGACATGTTGTAAGGAGGGACTGGTCCTTGGAGAGGGACATCATGCTTGGTAGGGTGGAGGGACAGCGCAGAAGGGGAAGGCCCTCTATGAGGTGGATTGATTCATTCAGTGACTGGGATAATTGGGATGGGAGTGTCACATACAGTGCAATTGACACAGGACAGAGCGGAGTTTAGGGCTACTGTAAATAGGGTCACTATGAGTTGCAAGTGACTCAACAGCAGATAACAATGAACAACAACATACCTGCTACTTAAGTAATCTATGCAGACATTCTGATTCATATATTGACTCTGTAAATGTTTGCTGTGTGCTGACTATCTACCCAGTAATTAGAAACATGAACAAAGCAGATAGATATTGATGATAGATAGATAGATAGATAGATACATACATACATACATACATACATACATACATACATACATACACACAGGAATAGAGACAAAGATACTCTCCACTTGAGAATGACCACTATGTCTTTACCAAAGATGTTGTGTGTTGTTGAATACCATAAAGTCAGAACCAACCCATAGCTGACCTTCCAGCAGGTTTCAGAGGCAGTTAATCACATGGGAGAATATTGCTCATCCTTCTATGGAGAAGCTGGTGGGATTTGAACCGCTTCCCTTTGGGATTACAGCACACAATAAGTGCTGCTGATACTGCTCAAAAATGTTAAAATGGTCCCTACATAACCTGATTCCTTAGCTTCCTTAGTTTGCTTTTTTTTTTTTATTTCGCTGACTGGCTGCCACAGAAATTTGCTGAGTGGCCACAAATGGCTGAGCTACTGAAAGCCACTCAGTTTGAATTCTTGGATTAATGCTTAATGAAGGAAATATATATTATCTTTTTAACCCAAGTAGATTAAGGGTCAGTGAGTGCCATCCAGGCACCTTGCCTTCCTTCTTTTACAGAGCTGTCATGTGAGCCTATTTGGACTACCACTTAATTCATCTGGCCTGTTCAGCCTAGTCTTTGATGAAGAGAAAGAGACTAGTGAAAGTCTTTCTTAGAATCATCAGAGAAATTGCTTTAAAAGAATGGGTGTTAAATTACTATGAGGATATTTCCAGTCACAGCAATCAAGGAATTTGCAATGTTTTATTTCATCCTTAGGGTTAAAAGGAACAAAAGAGATAGGGTAAATGAGCTTTATTGAATAAGTGCCAGTCTTGTTCCATTTGAGTACACTCACTCTACTCATTTTCAGGTTATGTACTGACTGTGTAAATCTTTTAAATTAGCAAAAACAAGGACATGGATAAGGTTTTTCTAATTTACAAATGTGATACACATTCTCAAGCCTGTGGACATTATACACATTTGATAATTGCTTCCTTTTTTTTTAAAGAAGTAAAACACATTATCAGTGTCACCCAGATGCTGAGCAATACTTGCTTTTGTCTTTAGATGATTTATAGTTGAAAGGGCTTCAGGCATCAGGCCAATTCTCGTCCAACCTTTCTACTGGGAAAAAAAGGAGAAATTATGCTGCCAATGTCCTTCTGACAAACAAACAAATGATCTAGTGCAAAGTCAGAAAGAGGTATTTGATGCATATGGCTTTATCATCTTTATTATTATGCTTTGATTTGTCAATTCTATTCCTTTTTAATGAAATTATCACTTAAGGCCTAAGAAGGGTTTCGTTGCAACCTAATAAGGAGGTATTTTAAGCAAAAATTCGAAAGCTTCATACACTATTCATTCTCACCAGCATCTGTTGAGGGAGTTCTGGTGGTGAGGTCTGCAGAGAGTTGCTCTCCTAGCCCAAAGGTGGCACCTCTCTGAGGGAGTTTGGATCCACCAGAGTATTCTCACATCAGGAGATGGGAAATGTCCTCCCATGCAATTTACAGCCTTGAAAACCCCACTGGAAGATTAGCTATATGTTAGTTCAACTCCACAGCAATGAGATTGGGTCTTTGGGTTTCAGCATCTGTTTAAGAAATAAAATGGTTAGGAATTTGTTCACTGCCTTTAAGCTTGATATATGTGGTTGATTGAACAATAGAAACAAATAGGTTAAAATGAGGCATATTAAAAATGTATAACAAAATTTTTTGTGTGTAATAAAACCTTTTTAAAATGTTCTGATTTTAAAAGGCTCTTATTCTTGTCCATACAGAACATGAGAATACTGTATAGTTTAAAATTAAGAAAGGTATGTGTCAAGGTTGTGTTTTTTTCTCCATTCCTATTCAGTCTGTATGCTCATAAAATTATTCAAGAAGCTGTTCTCTATGAATGAGAGTGTGATAACGTAATCAGAGGAAGACTTATCACCCACTTCAGTCATTGAGATGACACACTGTTACTTGCTAAAATTGAAGAGAACTTGAAGTGCTTGCTGCAGAAGATCAAAAACTACAGCCTTCAATATGAATTACATCTCAAAATCTAGAAAACAAAAATTCTTACCAATGGACCAATAGGCAACATCATGATAAATGGAGAAAAGATTGAAATGGTCACTGACTTCATCTGACTTGGATCTACAAAACACCACCTCTGATGCTAGAAGATCAGATGACGTATTCCACTGGACAAATCTGCTTTCATAGACCTCTCTAAATCACTGAGGAGCAATGATTTGAGTTTGAAGCCTAAGCTGTGCCTCACTCAGTCTATGGCCTTTTTAATCATTTGCTATGCATCTGAAATCTGGACAATGAAGAAGGCTAATAGTTGAAGAATTGATTCCTTTAAATTGTGGTGTTAGAGAAGAGTGCTGAATATACCTCAGACTGCCAACAGAATATATATGTCCTGGAAAGGCTGAAGCCAGATTTCTCCATGGAAGCAAATTTGACAAAGCTTCATTTCACACATTTTGGCCGTGTTACTAGACATGGGTATTTCTTGGAAAGGGACACCCTGCTAGGAAAGATGGAAGGTCATGGAAAGAGAGAAAGACCTTCAAGCAGATAATTGATATAATGACTACAACAATGGGCTTGAGAGTGTCAGAGATGATGAGGATGGCAGAGGATAGGACAGGATTTTGATCTATTGTTCATGGATTCACTCTAAGTCATACTTGATTCGATGGCACTGACAATAAGGGTGAAAAGAACACGTTAGCCAGCCATATCTACATGTTGTCCTGCACACTCTAACTTCATGAATGGCAATTCTACAGAATGGCTATGAAAACTGATCACGATCATGTGGCTCACTCTATTTCACCTGTGTGAAAAACTTAAACACTGCCCTTTAGAGGGCATCTCCTAAGACATCTAAAGTAGCCTATCAACAATGCCTAATTATATATACATGTGATTATACTGCATTGTGATATGTCTATTCATGAGTTCATGGATTTGGTGGTTTACAGCCTAGAATTTCAGGTCTCAGCTCTCTGCTGTGTCCCTGAAGCTCAAATCCTTTGGTTCAGCTGATTATGGGAAAGCAGTCCACCCTCAGACAGATGCACTACTCATCGAACATTAAAAATGGAGAAATGACAATATTAGGGTAATAGTTTCATTTCTAGAACATTGTTCTGTGCTTTGCTACCAGAGATTTGTTCACTAACCTTCCAAAGAAGCTGCTATTTTCAACTGAGCTTCATTTTTTTTTTCTTTCTCAAGTTGTCACTTTTACCATCTGGTAAATGTATCTTCTGGGAGAGAAGGATCTGCATGCACAAAAACTTTCAAGGAAATATTGTCGCATAATTTGCTTGAGGACAAAGCCAATACTCTGGAAGCTCGCCTATCATTTATTGTGATGTGGCAGATATTAGAAGACTTTATAAACATGTTGTGCATTTGAAGTATATTAACAAAGGATTGGACGTGGCAGGATGTGGCAAATTATATTTATGCCTCTATGAGAATTACTAACCTGCTCGAAGTACAACACAAGTCCAACATTTGTGTCAGAACTAGTTACCCTTGGACTCCAGTATTTGAAAGGTCCTTTAGAGAATCAAAGATATGAATGGAAAAGATTTTTTTTGTTATTGCCTGAATCATAAACATAAAATCTATTTTTCTTGTAGAATAGAAGAAAATAAGTATCTTCACCACCCTGTTTCTGCCACTGAAGTAAAAAGTTAAAGAATTTTTTAAAAATATTGTAGCTAAGAGATTTCCAACAGATTATATATATATATATATATATATATATACACATATATACATATGTGTGTATATGTATGTGTATATATGTATATGTATGTATTTATGCATGTGTGGTTATATATGTATGTGTGAGTATATATACATACACATATATATTTGAAAGCAGGAATGGCATCCACTGCCTCTGGAAACTCAATGGCCTTAGAGAAATTGATAGTCATAGAACAGAGTTCTGGTCTTTTGTTCATAGGGTCACTATGAGTTGTGCCTGACTTGATGGCAATCAACAACATATATATACTCCAATTCAGTTTATTTACCTTCTGATATAGACTACTCTCAGAGTTGATGTTGAGAATTAAACATTTTCTATTTTATTTTTAAATTCTTAGTTAGATCTGAGCTTTTTTAGAGAAAATGATTAGGCACAACTATAAAAGATAAGACTCTCAGAGGGATACAAAGTAAATTGCAACTCTCATTCTCTTGTAAAGCCTCTTTGCCTGTGATTAAGAAGTAAAGGGGAAGTCAGAGAGAATTGCTTCCTCTAGTGGACCTCTTGATAACTAGGAAGTAGAAGACTTTTAATTTTTACTTCTCAATGTTTACTGCTATTCAATTGTCACTGGTAGAAACAAGAATAAGTAGAAATAACCAGATATCTAAATATAAGGAATGACTTGATGTTATTAAGAGCTTACTTAACACAATAATTATCAATAAAAATAAAGCTTTTATCTACTAACTTATTCAACAAATATTTATTCAACACTTACTATGTGTCACCATGTTTAGAGGACCTTATGACTAGCAGATATGTCAACTGAGGCTGAGCCCTCAAATATGGAAACAAATAGAAGAAGGAACAGCTGTAAGCAGACACTAGTGACTGGAATATGGAATGTAAGAACCATGGATGAGGAAAATTGGATATTGTTAAGAAAGAAATGGAACACATGAATATTGACATACTAGGTATTGGCGAAAAGATGGACTGGCATGGGACATTTTTGAGTCAGAGGATCATATGATCTACTATGCTGGAAACATGGACTTGGTGACAGAAATGAAGTCAGAGATAGAAAGATAGAATTTTGCACAATCAATGAGTTATTCATTGCAAATGCATTTTATAAGAAACACAAACACAGGCTATACACATGGATTTCACCTGATGGCATGCATAGGAATCAGATCAATTACATCTGTGGAATGAATCGCTGAAGAAGCTCAGTATCAGCTGTGAAAACTAGGCCAGGTGCTGATTGTGGAACAAACCACCAACTACTCATAGGCAAGTTCAAGCTGAAGCTGAGGAAAATTAAACCAAATCCACGGGAACCAAAATATGACTTTGAGTTCATTCCACCTGAATTTCAAAACCACCTCAGGAACAGGCTTGAGGCCTTGGACATTAATGAGCAAAGACCAGAGAGTGTGGAAATTATCAAACAGTATCATTGATATCACATGCAAGCAAGATTCTGCTGAAAATCATCAAAAAATGCCTGAAGTGCAGGCTGGATTTAGAAGAGGCCATGGCACTAGAGATAGTATAGCTAATGTCAGATAGATGGATCTTGGCTGAAACAGAGAGTACCAGAGGAATGTCTATCTGTGTTTCATCGAATAAGCAAAGGCATTTGACTGTGTGGACCACAACAAACTGTGGCTGACTTTGAGAAGAATGGGAATCCCAGAACACTTGATTGTGCTTATGTCAGAACAGAACAAGGAAACACTGCATGGTTCAAAATTGGAAGGATGTGCATCAGGGATGTGTCCCATCTCCATATTTTTTTCCAATCTATATGCAGAACAGATTATCTGGGAGTCTGGGTGCTATGAGGAGAAGTGTGACATCAGGATTGGAGGTATACTCATTAACAATCTGTATTATGCAGATGACACAACCCTGCTTGCTAAAACTGAGAAGGACCTGAAGTGCTTGCTGCAGAAGATCAAGGATTACAGCGTTCAATATGGATTGAAGCTCAACATCAAGAAAACCAAGATTCTCACCACTGGGGCGATTGGCAGCATCATGATAGATGGTGAAGAGATTGAGATTGTTGACAGCTCCAGTTTGCTTGTCAGTATGATCAAAACTGTTGGCACCAGTAGGCAGGAAATTAAAAGACGAAATGCATTGGAAAGTCTACTGTCAGAGACCTCTCCATGGTACTGAGGAGCAACAATATCAGTCTGGAGATTAAGGTGCACCTGATACAGGCCATGGTCTTTGCCATTACCTATAAATCAGAGAGCTGGACAATGACTAGGGGTGATTGAAGGAGAGTTGATGCCTTTGAGGTTTGGTGCTGGAGAAGAGTATTGAACATGTCACGGACTGTTACAAGAACAAACAAGTTCATCCTAGAGAGGGTGAAGGCAGGCTGCTCCTTGGAGGCAAGGATTCTTCTGAAGCTCTGTCTGACATACTTTGGACATTTTCAAGGTGGGATCAGTCCTTGGAGAGGGACATCATGCTTGGGAGGGTGGAGGGACAACCCAGGAGAAGAAGACCCTCGAGGAGATGTATTGATTCCATTACTGCGATAATTTATTGAATGCTATTAAGAGTTTAATAGCACAAAAATATCCCCACTTCCAAGCATATGTGCCACCGTACTTTATTTTCTCAAATTTTCTTTTCCAATTTTTTCTAGTTTGTTTCATTAGAAAAAATAATACAGGTAGGAGGAGGGAAAAGATTAAGCACAAAGCATAGCATTGGTATCTCTGATTAATTCTTTAGGATTAATTCCTACAATTGAATTACAAAGTCAAACAATATTGTAAATTGATAAGATAAAACCAAAAAAACTAAAGAATTGCTTTGTTAGGGTAAATTTTTATTCCGAGAATAATTTTTCCACAAAAGTAAAGCTTTCCAGTTGTAACTACATTTATACAACCAACAATTGTATGTAAAGTGAATTTCCTTTTATTTATTTTTTTTTAGTGTGTATATTGCATAGTAAATGAAAAACTAGGAAGTACTATTGGGCTAGGCAATGAGCTGTGCTGCTAGGAAGAACATAACCAAATGTGAAGGACTGGGAAGCAGAAGTAAGAATGACCTCTGCCAGTCCCATTCATCACTTACAGAATCTGCCCTGCTGAAGAACACAGCAGCCTTGCCCAGCTTCTGTACCGGGCTGCCCTTGACAGCACGCCACTTCACAGTCTCCATTGTCTAGGTTAAGGTTCAACACTTGGTTTGTTAGACACAATTTTCAGGGTCTGAGAGTGTCAGCCAAGGGTCTGCATGCACACATGGTGGGGCTGCTGCTCAAAGGAGCAAGGGGCTGAGAGCTGCCCCTGCAGCTGGCAGGCTCTGGCACGACTGTCTGGGGACTGGAGTGATTTAGCCATGGAGAGCAGCAGCTTGCAATTTCACTGCTGCTTTTTATCTGTTCCTCTCTCCACTGAATGCTGCTGGCTGGTAGCAGAGGCCTGAAAGGGTGGGCTGGGAGAACAAGAAGGGGTGGTGGCAAACACTTTAAATCATTTCCTTAGCTGAATTCAGATGAGCCTCTTCTAAAGAACCATAGTGAGGAAGCCAGACCCAGCTGGCAGACCAGTTTGAATTGAAGCACAAAAACATTTGGAAATCCCTGACAGTGGTAACAGTCTCAGAGTTGTATCCCATCTCCTTCTTGGGTCCTATTTTTATTGTGGACTCCCTTACCCATTCGTTCTTTTTCCCCAGAGTGGGTTCAAGGGCTGGGAAAGCCATGGAGCCACCATGTTCACCAAATTAGAACCAATTCTAAAAACAGTAGTTAAATGTTGTCAAGTTGTCATCAAATCAGTTACATCAAAGAGCTGATGATTCAAAGATTTTTTAAAATATTGTTTTACTTTTTATCAAAAGCTAATAATTTTTAATTAATTTCTCACTCTCTCTTTTTTTTTTTTTTTGTAAGGTCCCCAGAAGAATCCTTTAATAATATCTTGGTGGTTGTCCAGGTCTCTCATGTCCAGTGATAAACCAGAAGCCTCTTGAGTGAAAGGCCTTTTCTTCTTAGGAAATAGTCCATCCCCATCTTGGAAAGCTTTATTTTCTCTTCAATTCTTTATTTGCACCATTCTTTGAATATCTGTGTTGTTTTTGATTGTTGTTACCACAAATAACAAAAGAGTTGCTGTTCTGCAAGACACTCCTTAACATATTTGAATCTCTGTCGTGTGGTTTCTTCACTTTGGATTGTAAATATTCTCAGTTGGTTTGTTTGTTGGTTCTGTCAGACATCACATATCTGTTGAATAATATTACATGCTAAACAAGGCCCCAATGGAAAAAATTAAAATCATAGTATATATTCTGTGTGCATGTGTGCCTGTGTGCATGTGTGTGTGCATGTGTGTGTGTGTTCTCTCTTGTCTCTGTCTGCAATATTTTGTCCCCTGCTTGGTATCCTCTCGTGGCTCCCATTCAAGTACTTCACTGTTACTACTCCTGCAGGAAAATTTCCCATGTTGGGTTCTACTATTAGGGGGCTGCTACTGTCCTCTGAACTTATAACCTGACATATTTATTGTTAATGATTATTAAGTAAATTTGTTAAATAAATTCATGGTTTTGTGACTGCTATAAACTAAGATCTCTGTTCAGTGCACTATGGGACTTTTTAGAAAGCAAATAGGATTAGAGAAGATAGCAAAAGCATAAGGATATAAGACTTTACTATCATGGATGAATTATTTATTTCAACCTTTCAACATAAATGTACAGTTGTAAGAACAACCCAGTGGAATTCAGAGTTTTATTAATTCAGTCAATAAAAACTGCAAAAGAGTACCTTGACATTTGCAGTGGTTTAACTGCCAAGTTACAGCTGACCTTATCTCGACATTGAACTTTTCTGACTAATTAAATGTCCTAATTAATTTCTCTAGATTAAATATTAAGTTATTGGTTCTCCTCTCTTCTTTCTGAACTTGACCAGAAATTACAAATTCAATAAGCTTTAATTATTCTTATAGAAAGAAATTAAATATCTTATAACTAGAGACAAGTTAAAGAAATGAAAGTATATGATGACGCTGAAGAAATTTACTTAGCCATTTTAAAAAAATGATAAAGACTACTTAGTTTTACGAAAAGGTATAGAATATAAAATTAAAGGGAAAAATAAAATCAGACTATACCTATGGAAACAATGTCTCCATGGAGAGGGAGATTAAAAGTAAAGATGTATAATAAACATTTTCAAAGTAAGAGAATTTATGACTGTCAATGAGACTTTTGATTACACTTTAAATAAAACATTTGGAAGACTATTTGTACATTGTATGTTAATTACTATAATTTATAGTAGTAAGAATACACATTTTATCAGACTATAAATCATCCAGATTTGTGTGCAATAGCCGCATAACATAACTGGTTTTGTAATCTAAGGCCTACGTATTATTGGGAAGTAATTCATATGCATTCTGAGTCCAGATGATGATCTTATGTTTGAAGTTAATGTTTCTTATTTCACAGAAACCCATTTATTTTATGGATAAGCGATATTAGAACAATGCCAGAAATAACAGCATGAAGACACCTCAATTTCATTACTCTATCAAATCCTATATTTGCACGTAGCTTGTTTCCTTCCATTTCTTTTTCATATGAATAAATTCTTTTTATCATTTTCACCCTAAGGGAACTTTTCACATTTTTTATGTTAACACAATTTATAAGTTCTTCCCCTCCTTATCCTCTTACCTATAATCATCACTTTAATTGCTACATAAACGGAAGGGTTTTTTAAAAGCAAAAATGTAAGCCCTCTTGAATTTTTGCAACTCAGGGACAAATGAGTGGAATATTCTCCTTGACCTTGTCTTTATACTGACAGTGCACTTTATGGTTTGCATACAGGACTCCTATCACCTGATTTACATTTGAGTGGAAAGATGATAAGACAGAGTACCAGTGAAGCCAGGTTTTAAGTGACAGTCACATCATTTAATGTCTCCTTTTTTGTTTCCACAGGGGAATTCTGGTCTGGGATTCAGTATTGCTGGAGGGACAGATAATCCTCACATTGGAGATGACCCTGGCATATTTATTACAAAGATTATACCAGGCGGTGCTGCAGCAGAGGATGGCAGGCTCAGGTAAAGATCTGCAATGTCAGAATTACTGGAATGTAGTATTGGAGCGCAAATCTACTGTATTCATGAGACATATTTGTACCTTTAAAGAATATGTATACAGTTCTGTACTTGAAAAAGAACACAGTCAAAGCAAAATTTCTGGAATGATTTTGAAAACCTCTTGTCACATCTGGAATTTTGACCAGTGCTTAATAGATATTGGTTGACCACTGCCACAGTCAGCATCTACCAGGACACTGTGAAGAAGAGGTCTAGTTTCCGCTTCTGTTCTCTGGAGACTGCAGTATAGATACAAAGAATTATAGTGTTTACTTATGGCTAGAGTGCATAACTCAACTCACTGTGATCAAGTCATAACTGACTCTCTGGTGGGTTTTCCTAGGGTATAAATTGCATGGGGAGAATATGGCTTGTTTTTCTCCCAAAGTGTATCTGGTGGATCCAAACCAAGAGAAAGTTGTGGCCTTTGAGTTAGCAGAACAGCTCCCTAAGGATTATACCACCAGAGCTCCCTAAATAGTAGAATGATAAGGAAAACAATACATTACAAGTAGCATTAGCGAATAATGTACAGTTATAGACATTGTATTTGTTCATGAATTCAACAACGATTTAGAAGAGTTTTCAATGAGTCTAGAAAAAAATCAGTTAAAGTTTCAATACAGAAGGATAAATTATAATTTCTCCCAGCAAAAGAAGAAAAACCAATATGATCTAGAATAAGATTGCATGAGGTTAAAGAGGTCTACTTGAGCCAATCTGATGCTCAGTTACAATGGTAACTCTTTGAGTCAGGTATCCTCTTATAGAGCCTCACAGTTCTTTGGGGAAGTAAGATCAGTTTAATAATTAGTAAATTTTCATAATCATTTTCATAATTAGTAATTAAAATAAAATCTATATATACATACACACACACACACTCTGGTAGCCTAGTGGCAAGAAGCTGTGCTTCAGTCCTGAAGGCACATGGTTTGAGGCTACCAGCTGCTCTGCGGGAGAAGGATGGGCAATCTCCTCCTATGTGATTAACTGCCTCTAAAAACCCACTGGAGGGTCAGCTGTGGGTCTATTCCTACTTGACGGTGATGGTACACAACAAAAACAAATTGTGTGTGAATATATATATATATAAAATCCATTTACGAATGAATGGATAGAAAAACTGGTATAGTCTCACAGTGGAATACTACGCAGCACTGAAAAACATAACACAACATGGGGGACCCTGGAGGACATTATGCTAAGTGAAATATTTCAGTCAGAGAAGGATAAATACTGAGGACCACCACTGCTATAAAACAAGACAGAAATGGGGAGTTGGGGAAATTAGGAAAAGAGGGGAATAGATAGTGAACACTGCATTGCAACAGATGAAATAAAGAATTGTTTAAAAAGAATATATGATTAGGTATTAAATGTATGACAACAGTCCAGAGTAAGAGGTGCATTGCAAAGTGGACTGGAGGAGGAGGGAAGAAGGAAATAAATAGTGCAATAATGAATGAATGTTTAAAAAAAATTAAAATATGACCAGGAGAAGGAGATGGGAGGGAGAAAAAGAAAAAGAAGCTGTACTGCAATTCAAAAGATATGCAGATCTAATCTACCAGCTGTTCCTTGGAGGAAGGATGGGCGCTCTGCTCCCGGAGATTTGTTGCCTTTGAAAACTCATTACAGGGTCAGCTATGGGTCTGTTCCAACATGACAGCAAACAACAACAACCATATATGTAGAGAGGATTACATGTTTTCGAAAAATTATATAAGATTTTTATAGGGAGAAAAATATTCCTGTTATTGTTTTAGCACTGTGAATGGATTGTAGTTTCCCTCAGACCAACTAGTTTCATATAAAGAAGTGTCTCATTAAAATCTTATGAATGAATGAATGAGTTTCAAAATGAATAAGGTTGAGGAGAAAAACTAGGAAAAATAAATAGCAATTAAGGAGGAAGACGACACAAGGCAATCTTTGTAGGAATGACCTCCCCGTGCACGACCGTCATTAAGGAGTGTGGTCTGAGTGGCAGAAATGTAAGCTATATTGCCCTGGCTTGGTCTGTTTTGCATTAACTGTAAGGTAGTTTACTGTTTTCTTATGAAGCACCTAGGAACACACACACCCTCTCCAGCTGTTCTGATGGTTTTGACAGCAATGTGTTTGCAGATTATGGAGAAGAATCACATTTTTTTTTCCAACAAGAAAAGAAATAATGAGTGACATTCCCAAAGGAAGAGCTTTTTTACTTTATTATGCTTTTTGACAATAGAATTTCCAAGCTGAATTGACTGAATTAATTTCTGATGAGGGAACTATTTACAGTGCAGGTTGAAACAGTATCTGTGTTCTTTGGAAAATATAGTGGGAATAGTGTTTGTTAATACTGAACTCTGGAGAAGTGGTTTGAAAAGCTTAGAAATATTGTTAGGAAAAAATTTATAAATGAATAGGATGATTATATCCTTTCTAACTCTAGGAAACCTCCACTTCCCTAGCAAAATTCTGGCTTCAAGCTTCAGCTAAGGAGAACTTTGTGCTACAAGCTTATACCAGAATTAAAATAAAAAATGGCATCTCTCTGCAAACCTATATAGAGGAAAATAGAAATTCTTTCAAGCTGGTAGTTTTATTCACTAATTACTTAGTTAATCTCAATAACTGATTAGTAAATATAACAAGAATGATCGTAATGTTGCTATTACTGTGCATTTAATTAGATAGATAAATATGTAGATATAAATATAGAATTAGACCCACATATGAATTGATGGAATATGAATTAACATCTTTCAGCAAACAGATGTTACCTTGCATGTGATCACCAAAGTGTGCCAAGAAATCTGGAGGACAATTACTTGGCCAACTGACTGGAAGAGATCCATTCCAAAAAAAGACTACCCGACAGAGTGTGGAAATTATCAAACAATATCACTTATATCACACACTAGCAAAATCCTGCTGAAGATTGTTCAGAAAACACTTGAGCAGTACATTGATACAGGCTGGGTTTAGAAAATGTGGCTCTAGGGACATTATTGCCAATGTTAGATGGTTCTTGGCAGAAAGCAAAGAGTACCAGAAGAATGTCTATCTGTGTTCATTGACTATGCAAAGGCATTTAACTGTGTGGATCACAATAAATTGTGACTAACCTTGAAGAAAATGGGAATCTCAGAATACTTGATCTTGCTTATACAAAACCTATACTTGGACCAAGAAGCAGTCTGCAGAACAGAGCAAGGAAACACTGCATTGTTCAAAATCAAGAAAGGAGTGGATCAAGAATGCATCCTGTCCCCATAACTTTTCAATCTGCATGAAGAACAGATCATTTGGAGAGCAGGGCTTTACGAGGAAGAACATGGCATCAAGATTGGAGGAAGACTCATTATGCACATGACACAACCTTGCTTGCTGAAACTGAAGAAAACCTAAAGCACTTGCTGAAAAAGGTCAAGAACTGTAGTCTTCAATATGGACTGAAACTCAACATCAAGAAGACAAAAATTCTCTCCACTGAGCCAATTGGCAGCACCATAGTAAGTGGAGGAGAGTTTGAGGTTGTTAACAAGTCCAGCTTTCTCAGGTCCACAACCAACTCTCTTAACACAAGCAGTCAAGAAGTCAAAAGACAAATTGCATTGGGAAAATCTGCTGTCATGGACCTCTCTCCAGAGTGCTGAAGAGCAACGATGTCAGTCTAGATTCAAATGTGTGCTTAATCCAGGCCATGGTCTTCTCAATTACTTGTTGTGCTTCATAGAGTTGGACAATGACTAAGGTTGACAGAAGAAGAATAGATACTTTTGAATTGTGATGCTAGATAAGAGTCTTGAACATACCATGGACTATCAGAAAACAAATATGTCTGTCTTGGAGAGGGTGAACCTAAGTCTTTCCTTTCAGGCTAGGATTTTGAAGCTCCACCTCACTTACTTTGGGCACATGGCCAGGAAAGATTGGTCCTTGGAGAAGGACATCATGCTCAGAAGGGTGGACTGACAGTGCAGGAGAGGGAGACCCCAGATGAGATGGATTGATACAGTAATTGGGGCAGTAGGGGTTGATATGTTGGAATTAGTGAGATTGGCTCAGGACAGGGAAGAGTTCAGAGCTGTTGTACATAGGGTCGCTATATATCACAGGCAACTAAATGGCACATAACAATAACATACCATGACAGGCTTGGAAGCACGAGTGACATCTACTTCCTAAATAACATGGCTCCGGAAACTCTATGAATTTTGATAAATATCAAGAGTTATAGAGGGGCTTCAGGCCTTTTGTTCATAGGGTCACTATGAATTGTGCTCAACTAAAGGCAATTGACAACAATCTGCATATTCAACCAACCACCAAAACAAGTCTTAAAAAGTTTAAGAAAATCACTCAAGCAACTTTGGACCCATTAATGTAGCAACATCCTGAAGGTCACATGAGTATTCTCTAAACTCTCACTCAATGGTTGGATCCCTCTTACATCATTTGGTTTCAGTTTTTAAAATACTAAGGCAGAGTTTTCTCAGTTAAGAAACATCTCAGATTTGTTCTTTTCCTTTTTGCTCATCGTTGTCTTTATTTGGGCCCTTTTCTAACTTACTGGAGCTTAGACAATCATTTGCGAATTTCACCTCCTTAATGTGGCACCTTCACAACCCCAAGCAGTGGCCTGACATGTACACACTACAGATCACATTGCGCATCATAACATTCAAGACACATTATAGCCATTTACCCAGATGAAGATCTCCTGTTGGATCTCTCCTCTTTTTTGACAGATCTTTGTTAAAACTGCTGAGATTATTTCCCCTTCCCTGTTATGTCTTGTCACACACTGGAATGACTGGAGACTTGTTAGAGTAGAGGAATAAAAATTGATTGAGAATCTTTTCTAGTCCAAAGCCTATGTTTTATAGATGAGCAATCACAGGCTAGAAGTGTGACTTTTCAGAGGCATAAATCATTTGATGTTCCAGGTGGGCTAGAACCCAGTTGTCCTGACTCACCTAATTAACATTTTAAGGCAGTAAGAAGAAGTAGCACCCAGTCTCTGAGAAATCTTTTTTTCATTGGGGTAGAAACAATCAGCTGAGGCTGAACCACCAATCCAACATAAGAAGTATCTTCTACCATTCTACAATTGTAGATAACGGAATACTACCACAACTTCACGAGGCAGCAAAAAGATCCTGAGCTTCCCAATGAGAATGCAGATAGGCCCACATGTTTCTACTCTTGTAAGAACCTGCCCCAAACTGAGGTATTTGGAATTGCCTCATATGACTCAGCAGCAACAGCTACCAACAGCAACAACCTTTTTGTGTGAAAACTGAGCAGTAAAGAAAGAAGAATGAATGACTTTGAATTATGTTATTGGTGAAGGATATTGAATATACCACGGACTGCTGAACAAGCCCATCTCTCTTGGAAAAGTACAGGCAGAATGCTCCTCAGAAACAAGGATGGCAGGATTATATCTCTCATACTTTAAACATATTATCAAGAAGCGCCTGTACCTAGAGAAGGATTTCATGCTTAGTAGAGAATCTACAAAACATTAGCCATCCAAGAGAAGGATCGGCACCGTGGCCAGCGCAATGGGCTCACACAGAGCAACAATTACGAGGATGATGCAAGACTGAGAGCATTTCCATCTGTTGTACAGTGTTATTATGAATAACAAATTCAATGACACAGAACAGAAACCTGAACAGAGATTCTGGCCATTCTTATCAGACTTCTGAATTACATCAGCAATGAGCTGAAAATGGGTGTTATTTTAGGGTGTAAAATGCTTGGTATAATTCTGTCTTAATTGTTAGGTGCAACTGAATTGACTATGACTCACAGCAACCCTGTGAACAATAGAATAAATCTAGTCTTACCCTGTGCCTTCTTAACAATTTCTGATATGCCTGAGCCCATTGTTACAGGCATTTTCTATTGCTTTTGTTATGTGCTCAAGTTGCCTATATTAGGCACACCTTAGTGTACAGACTGACATCGTTGCTCATTGGTGCACTGGAGAGATCCCTCACAACAGAATTTACAAATGCAATTAGTCTTTTGATTTCCTGACTGCTGGTGCCAAGAGTGTTTATTGTGAAACCAAGCAAGCTGTAGCTGTCAACAATATCAATATCTTCGCTGTCTTTCATGAAGCTGCCAATTGGCCCAATGGTGAGAATCTTTATTTTCTTGATGTTGAGCTTCAATCCATATTGAAGTCTACAGTCCTTGACCTTCTGCAGCGAACACCTTATGTCCTCCTCTGTTTCAACAACCAAGGTTGTGTCATCTACATAAAGCAGATTATTGATGCATCTTTCTCCAGTCCTGATGCTATATTTTTCCTCATAATGTTCAGCCTCCGTAATGATCTATTTTGCATGTAGATTGAAAAGATAGAAAACATCCCTGACACAAAGCTTTTCTGATCCTGAACAACACAGTGTTTCCCTGCTCTGTTCTGACTACTGCTTCCTGGTACTAATATAGGTTTCACATGAGCAAAATTAAGAAGGGAGTGTCAGGGTTGTATTCTCTCTCCATACCTATTCAATCAGTATACAGAGAAAATTATTTGAGAAGCTGGACTCTATGAAGAAGAATGTGGCATCAGGATTGGAGGGAGACTCATCAATAACCTGTGTTATGCAGATGACACAATCTTGCTTGCTAAAAGTGAAGAGAATTCAAAGCACTCATTGCAAAAGATTAAGGAAAGCAGCCTTTGGTATGGATTGCATCTCAATGTCAAGAAAACTAAGATTCTTACCACTTGGACAACATCATGATGGATGGAGAGGAGATTGAAATTGTTAATAATTTCATCTTACTTACATCCACAATTTACATCCTTGATACCAGCAGTCAGGAAATAAGGAGATATATTGCACTGGGAAAGTCTGTAGTTAGGGACTTCTCCAAATTATTGAGGAGTAATAATGTCAGTTTGAGGACTAAGGTGCATGTGACTCAGGTCATAGTGTTTACAAGCACATGCTGTACATTGAGAGCTGGACAACGAATAAGGACAGCAGAAGAAGAATTGACACCTTTGACTGGTGTTCTTGAGAAGAGCAACGGACATCCAAAAGAACAAATATATCTTGGAGAGGGTACAGACAGAATGCTCTTTGGAAACAATAATGAGGCTTTGCCTCACATACTTTGGGCATGTTGTAAGAAGAGGCTATTCTTTGGAGAGGAACATGATTCTTGGAAAGGTGGAGCATTGGTAAGGAGAGGAAGACCCTCAACCAGGTGGATTGACACGATGATTGCCATAATGGGCTTTAGTATGTCGGAAAGGTGAGAAGGGTAGAGGATAGGACGGTGTTTAGATCTGTTGTTCATAGGATCACTTTATGTTGTACTCTATTCAAACGGCACCAACTTCCAGTCAATTGGTCAGGTAGTTAGTTGTCTTCCAAATTTCTTGGAATAACCAGAGAAGCACATCCAAGGTAGCATCTGTTTGTTGAAATGTCTCAATTCGTATTCCATCAATTCCTGGGGCCATGTTTTTGCCAGTTTCTTCAGAGCAGCTTGAACTTCCTACTTCATCACCATTGCCTCTTGTTCATCTGTTGTTCATATGTAGCAACCAAAGTACGTGTTTTCTATTGCTAAGTAGCAATATAAAAATTCTTAAAACCTAAGATTGATTATAAAATGTCTATCTGTGTACATAACCGATATAAGGTAATCAAAACCACTATCAAATGGTTGTGTTTGTTTAAAACATAGATGACTTTCTTCCTTTGTAACAGACTCTAAAATGAACTCAGGTCCCAGTAGTTGCTCTAGAAGAGAGAGAAGAATATTTGAGTCAGGGTACTTGACTTTCAAGTGCAGGTTGTTCTTCACTTAAGGTAGCTATTGAAATTTATTACATACATGTTGCAGTATGTGATTTACTAATGTTATTATTCTACGATGTTCACTCACAGATGATCAATTTTATGCTATTGCTGTCTAAATCGCTATTACATAGTGCTTTTAAAGTTTTTATTAATTTGGGGGTTTTTTTCCATTCAAATTGTGCTTCATAAGATCATTCCTGTACACTGTGTTTTAATGATGTCTATGCCCACTATTAACCCCATTTTTTTCAGATCCCCATTGGATCTTTTCTTAATCCTTTACCCTCTCCATCCTCCACCCATCAAACTCTGTGGCCCTATGATTTCCTCCCCTCCAGCCATCAAACTCTGTTACCCTGTGATTTCCTCCTTTCCACACCTTCTACTCTCCTGTCACTTCCCCTTCCCTCTTTGGATCTCCATACACATCTTACTGATTATCATTCTGTTTTATAATAGAAAGTTCACTCAGTATTTATCCTTAAACACCTGAATTCATTCACTCAGTATAATACTGTCTTGCCTCTTCCTTTGTGTCTTTGACTTCCTTGCTATGACACTTATACTTCTTACACTTACTTCATGATAGACAAGGGCTATAATGTGATTTTTCTTAGTTTTTGTCTCATAAACATTGTTAATTTGAAGCTGAGTTCCCTACTCTAGTATCTGCATTGCTTAGATCCCTAGCAATAAGTCCAGCAAAAGAAGTTATGTCCCTATAAATTGTAGTTAAAGTTACAAGTTTTAATTTAAAAAAAGAAGATGACACTAGACATGGGTGTAAAGACAAATCATTAAAGTTTTTAAAATGGAAAGAAAGAAGATAAAGAAGCCTAGTTTGACAATGACTAAGGATAAAAGTAGAAATTTATATATAGATTGCACAAGGATCCAGTGGCACAAAATCAGCAGTTGTAGAAATAAGAGGCAATAACTAATCCATGAACTGGAAAAACTTGATTTGAATGGAAGGCCAGATCCAGGAGAGGATTCTTATGAATTCACTGATGGTTCAAATGAAAGCAGTCTTTTCTTCTTCTTCTTCTTTTTTTTTTGTTTAAGAAGAAGAAGAAAAACACGGTAAGGGAAAGGCTGTCACATATACTTTAATTCAAGCAAAGGACTGACTTTATCTCTTCAGAGATTCGACTTGCATAAAATGCAAATAACTGGAAAAACAGAGAGCACTGCTGTTGAAGCTACTAAAAAATTTGAGGATGAGCTGGACAAGGTAATATAAGATAAATATCTACCAGAGTAGATTTCGTGCCTAGTTTCAAGGAATTTAAAGAAAACTGCTGGACTCAGGACCTCTATAAATTCTGAGGCAAGTGGCAAGAAGCACACTCAAAACCAAGGGTGAACAAGGTCAGAAGGAGGGCAGAAGCCGTTTCCATAGGCAGAGAACAGATGTGATGACTGGTTGTGGTGTTGGACTAAAAGTTGGCTATTTTTTTAGCCATTTGTTAGCCCCCTCTCTGGTCTCCAGCTACCTTAACCGCAGACACATGGTCTTACAAATAAGCATGATCTTGCAAATCAGCATCAGCTGTGGAACTAGGATAACTGGCAGAGAACTTCTCACACTGAACAGCAAGACTTGAACTGAGAAAGACGTGAAGCAAGTTTTGAAGTGAGCAAGGCTTGTGGAAGCAAGACCCTGATGGTGGAGAGACTGGTATTGCTATGGAGAAACTGTGGCAAGGTGTGAGCTGAGGCTTCTTGCACTGGCACTGACCACAATTGGATTTTGCTGCTCTTGCCTTTAATGATGGAAGGGAAAGCTGCTTAATTAATTGAAACCAGAGCCTGAATTCCTCCCCATCTCGACAACTTCCTTCCCTATTATACCCCATTATTGGTGTCATAACTGTGTGTCTATGAATCAGCAATGAATATAAGAACATTTGCTGTCATAGCCTTTCCTACTCACTGCTCTAGAGGAACCATGGAGCTGGGATACTGGCTCCTGATTTGCGTTCTCCTCTAGAGCAGTGAGGGGCTCCGTTATTCACACTCCTCTGGTCCTTTCAAAAAGGCATTTGTAGCCCTCTACTCTCAAGTCCTATTTTGTCCTATCTAGACACTGGTTAAGACCTGCATTCCGTCTGATGACTCTAGCTTTGAGTTTAAATCAACAGAAGAGAGCAAACCAAAAGTTATAGAAGGAAATGTGTGTGAGATGAGGGCTAAAATGCAAAATAAGAAAATCGCATGTTGGTTTTGATTAATTTCACTGAACAATTCTTTATTGAGAGTGTCTTTTAAAATGTAGCTTTATACATATTTACAGGCATGATACTAGTTCTTTGTGAAATTATATAAAATGCATAAGAGTAGGCAAAACCTAAACACAACATTCACTCTTACATTACATGAACTCATCAAAATGAATATTTTAATAAATTTCTTGTCTCTTTCTGTTGCTTGTTTTAATTTAAATCCTATTCTATATAAGAATCCTTGTCTATATTTTATATTTCTTTGACTTACCCTTATTTCAAAAAGCATTCCTTACATCATTCAAAAAAAGATATATGTAAAATTTTTAAACTAGTTGCTGTATAATAATTTGTTTAACCATTCACATTGTGAGCAATTTGGATTCCTTTCAACATTTTAATAGTATGACCATTATTTGGAAAATATAATTGACCTATATTTTATGATTATCTTAGAATATTTTAGTAAAGGAAATACTAGACAACATATTATGAAAATTTTAAAACCTTTTAATGAATATTACTAAATTTTTTTTCCAGAGAGATTAGACTTCCACTAAAAATCATGGGTTAGCTAAAGACCTATTTTACAATAAATAATCAGGTTTTAATTTTCTTGTACATATATTATTTTCTTACAAGTGTACAAAGTGAAAAATGATATATTTCCTTGCTTTTTCTTTGCACTTATTTGATAAACATTAAAGTTAAGCTTTTGAAAAATGTTATTAGTCATCTATTTGTATTTTGCCTTCTAGTCATAGTCATTAAAATTTGATGGCATTACCTATCTTTAAAAATAGGAACATTTCAGAAGGAACACTCGGTATTTGTTCAGAGCAAAATTGTTCTGTTGCCATGCTTTGAAGAATTATTTTTATTTGCACTCTTGTATCTGAACCATAAAAATGCCCTCTGTGTGACTTGAAGTCACTGGATTGCCAAGAACCAATATTGATATGTCATCCTGGGGAAGAGCTATCACATGACAGCCTCTGCCTGCCAATGCAGCAATGACATTTCACACAACAGTGCATTTATTAAACCCATCCACAGCACAAAGGCAGCATGTAGAAGCAGGCAGAAAAGATGGCCACTTGCCAGATTCATGACAAGTGACAAAATTTAATCTCTTAGCCTTCAGTACATTTATTTCGACTTCCAGACAGGATGGAGGCACAGTTTTATTTTCTTTAAATTCATGACTTCATGTGTTACTTCTGTGTATACTTATAGATGAGGTTGACTTTTATATATATATTCAAACAAAAATAGTATCAATTGCACTGGGGTTTGATAAAATATTTACCAAAGGAGAGAGGTCATATTCCAGGATTTCTAAGAATTAAATCCTTGTTCTAAACTATAGCAATTAGGACTATCATTTAACAAATTTTGTGTTTTAACTAATTTAGATGTGTATTAATCAATTGCACTGGAGTCAACCTCTATATGTCAGAGAATCTATCTACATAATTCTTCCTCAGATAGCCTGTCACCAGATTACAATTATGTTTTCTCTAAGTCCCTGCTAATCCAGTTGAAACTCTGAACCACCCAGGAATCAGTAAAAAATAGTCCACAGGTTCTGAAGATTAGGATATAGGTTTCTGCAGGAGGGCAATTATTATTACCCTGTTACAAATGTAAATACCTATCTTCCCCCCATCCCCTGAAATATACAAATAGTCAATAAAGTGCACTAAAATATTCAGCCAATTGTGGTTGTTATCTGCCAGTGAGTGACTGATTCATAGGGACCTTGTGTACAACAGAGCAAAATCTTATCTGATCCTGCATACCCTCACAATCTCTACTGTGCTTAAGCCCATTGTCAAAGTCACTATGTCATTAGTAGGAAAATGCAAACTCAAACCACAATGAGATCTAATTTCACACAAGCTAGGTTCAATCCAATTCTCTGTTTTATCTGAAGAGAACAATTCTTCACATTATTTGAAGGAGTAAATCTGGATCTGAACTGCCAGCTCAAATTGAAATTCCAAGTAATGCCCTCCTCTACTGAAGTCAATAACCTGGGAAATCTCTTTCATTAACTAGCTGTGAGATGGTAGAAAGATCACAAAACCTCAACCTCAGCATCTTTATACATAAAATCATTCTGCTAGAGAACCTGTGAGAATTAGCAGTTTAAAATTCTTATTATTTGACCTTTGTTGACAGTCTTAGAAAGTCCAGAATGCTATTACCATGGTCAAGATAACAAGAATATGCAAATTTCAGATAGACTGGTTATAACCTTAAATGTACTGGGGGTTCTTTTCTATTTCTAATAGTCTCCCAAGAAAGTATATTTTCTTCATAATATTCTGAAACTACGTTTTATACTGATTTTAAGAAAAACATCTTTGGAATCTAGACAAGAAAATGGTTTAGGGTGGAAGTAAATATATTGAATTATTTTTTTGGTTTCTAATTCAATGTTAATCCTATATATTGCCAAGAATTGCTTTTTCTGAGTGATGATAAATTGCATCATTATATAGAATGACCTAATACTGTGGTAAGATTCTGTAAATATTAAATCACTGTAGGTTTCTATAAGATAGATGCTGAAATCATAACGATAGTAGATGGACTTTAACAATTAATATTCATTTAAGTCACTTGACAAGGAATGCAATACTAAACATCAGGCCCTCACTTATAGTTAAACAGAGACTTTCATATATGACCCATAAGGTTTTTCTTCCCATTGTCCAGTTCAAGTCAAGCAACTTCCACTCACAAGATCTTACTCTGCTCCTTCCTCATAGAATTCATTTTCATTCCCTAGAAGAACCTGTAAAGATAGGTTAGAATTTATATTTTTGGACTCTTTGTTGTTGTTGTTGTTCTCTACCAAGATACTACACTTCAGAAAGAGTAACCCCAGGTTCTGGCCCTGTCATTATCCCTTCTTTTCCCTCTCCTCGCTCTCTGCTATGTCATTGAAGAGTTCATGCTTGTGAAGCTACCGCTTGTATGTCCAAGCTTCATTTGTATCCTCTGCAAACAGTTGTTTCTTGGCCACTTTGAGGCTTAGGATTGAGTGTAAACTTTGTGCCATCAGCTCTTGAAAAAGTGGGCCAGGGCTCTTTGCTTAGTGAATTTTACAATTATTTCCATCTGTAAGTCTATGTTACTTATCCCTTTGTCTACAGTCTGTAAGATCTAGCATAGTTCCTTGTCCAAAATAGAACTACTTAGAACCAATATAGCTATCATTAATTAAGCTTATCTTCATGGGTGTCTGTAAACTCAAGGCAGCATCAGGATGGATGGTGAAGAGATTGAGATTGTACACAGCTTTAGTTTGCTTGGCTCCACAGTCAACAGTCTTGGCACCAGCAGCCAGGAAATTAAAAGGCGCAATGCCATGGGAAAGTCTGCTGTTAGGGACCTCTCCAAAGCACTGAAGAGCAATGGTGTCTCTCTGGAGACTAAAATGCGTCTGATACAGGCCATGGTCTTCGCAATCACTTGTTATGCATCAGAGAGTTGGACAATGACCAAGGAGGATAGAAGAATTGATGATGCCTTTGAGCTGTGGTGCTGGAGAAGAGTATTGAGAATACCATGGACTGCTAGGAAAACAAACAGATTTGTCCTGGAAAGGGTTGAACCGGGTGGCTCCTTGGAGGCAAGGATTCTGAGGCTCCATCTAACATACTTTGGACATGTTGTGAGGAGAGACCGGTCCTTGGAGAAGGACATCATGCTTGGAGGGTGGAGGGACAGCGCAAGAGAGGAAGGCCCTCTATGAGGTGGATTGATTCAGTGACTGGGATAATTGGGATGGGAGTGTCAGAGACAGTGAGATTGGCACAGGACAGAGCGGAGTTTAGGGCTGTTGTACATAGGGTCGCTATGAGTCACAAGCGACTCGACGGCACATAACAACAACAAACAACAACAGATTAAAATTCAAACAAAATTATGTTTGATTCCAAAATCCATTGTTTTCTGAGTATAGTACATGCCTGCAATTATGTAAAAATTAATAACTAAAACATATTTGAGTCAATAAACAGAAAACCTTGTCAATATCTCATGCCTTAATGTTAAAAATATAAATACAACCAAGTGCAGCCTAAATATCCTTTCAAGACTTGTATCTAGATGTTTGTAGTTCCTCAGGCAATCGTAGGTAGATGAACTAGCATTTTAGTTACTATATAATTCTTTCAGAAGGAAAATAATAATAATTAAATAAGTTAACTTTAAGTCTAATAATTTTAGTCTCAAAGGCCATAGCCCCCCGTATGTGTTACATCTCAGCATAGAGAAAAATAAATCCTCATAAATAGACTGGTGAGCAGTGTCATGATAAATGGGGATGGAAACCTGAAATTGTCAAAAATTTCACTATACTTCCAGAATCAATACCCATGTTGTTAGCAGAAATTATGAAATAAAAGGACAAATCTGCGTGAAAAGACCTCTTTAAAGATTGAAGAGCAATGACATTACTTTGAGTTAATGTGCTCCTGACCTAAGTCGTTCTATTGTCAGTTGCCCCATATGTATATGAAAAATGAATTAAAAAAAAAAACAACCAAAGGAGAATCAAATACCTTGAATTGTGGTGTTGACGAAAAAATATTGACTATACCACAAACTTCCAAAAGAACAAGCAAGTCCATTTTGGAAGAATTATAGCCAGAATATGTCTTAGAAGGAAAGATGGAGATTTTGTTTTTTTCTCTCTCACATTATTCTGGACATGTTACAGGGAGGGGCCAGTCATTAGAAAAAGATATTATGTAAAGTAGAGGGGTCATAGAAAAAGAGGGTAAGTGTCACGGAGACAGTGGCTTTCACAGTGGATTCAAGGACAGTAGTCAGGGATTGTGCAGAAGGCACAGGATGGAGCAGTATTTAGTTCTATTTGTACAC
>NW_006399913.1:6935758-6937336 GCF_000299155.1 Elephantulus edwardii
CCCCAAAAATAAACCTGAGTTTATTTGAGTCATAATTGAGTTTGTTGAGTCATGATTCTCATTGACAGTGATGTAATGATGTGATTTTGCAGTTGTTTAGTGGTACAGTAATTTCCCCATGATATGACCAGTCGATCAATTGTATAAGTGGCAATGTTATAGAACATTCAGCCCATTTTAGCTACTTCTAGTTGAGAAGTACTTCTACGGTTGCTATGAATCACCTACGACTCGATGGCACTACCAACATAGAGAGAGACCAGTTGGCCTAGTGTATCGAAAGTGATGCTATCAAGCCAAAGGCCTGTCTTTGTTTTTGGTAAAACATTCTTCTAGGTCATATAGCCCTGGTGTGTCCACTTGCCAGACAGAGGTAACTTGTGGTCGCTGTGAAGCTGAACACTGTGACAGATGTATCAAATGTGATAATGGTTACCCTTGGTGGACAGTGTTTGGTGGCACTCCCCAGTTAAAACAAGCTTGGAAGCAGGAGTGGCATCCACTTGCATAATAGCTTGCCTCCGGACACCCTATAAACCTGGTGAAAGGATGAAAGTCATGCAAGTGTCAAGGACTTTCGTTCATAGGGTCGCTATGAGTCACCTACGACTCAGCACTTAACAACAGCAACAGTTGAAATAAGTGCTATAAAGCTAAATCACATGTTTCAAAAGTCTGTTGATGATATGGCCTAATCTAGTCTGGAATAATCAAGCTACCCTTATAAGAAGGTGACATTTCAGCAGAGACATCCAAGGTAAGTGTTAGCCAAGTGTAAAGAGATATAAAGACAATGTGTTCAAAGGTCTGAGGAGGAATAGAGAATGGTCTCTAGGCCAACAGATGGTGAAGAAAGATACACTGGCCTAAGATTAAAATGGAGAGAAGGACATGAAAAATCAGGCAGGGATGGAGAGGTGGCAATGAGAATCAGAACCTTGGGCACCATAAGTACCTTATTCTCTACACAACATAATGAAACCCTGGCTGTTTCAATTAAAAAAAATAAATAAAATAAAAATAGTTGAATAACTTGTTACTTGTGAAAGATCCCTGCTGTGAAAGTATGGCATGGCTGACTAGAGTCAGTCCATGAAAGAGAAAGTATTTTAGACACTATTACAGAAACATAAGTAATATATGACACAGCTTGTACTAAGCTGTTAGCACAAAAACTGACCGAAATGAATGGATTTTGAAATACCCTTAGGGACTGAAATTTAAAGGCTTCATTATTAATTGGCTATGGGACATGAAATGAAATTCTTTCAGATAAATAATTTGTGCCTACTTTATTCTAGGTGCCATGTACAGTGCTAAGAATATAGGTTTGTTTTCATAGTTTACTATCTAGTAAGTCATCAAAGAATGACTTTGAGCTATACAGCATGACAACTGGAAAAAAAATAGAAGGTGGATGGGTTCTGGAATTCCACCTTGGATAGTTCTAATTTTATAAAATACCTCAAAAGAATTTAGAAAGAACTTCCAATCTGTTGAATTATGAGTGGCCATTTGGGTGGTTTCAATGATCTTTTGATGGTGAATAAAGCTGCTATGAAAATTAGTGTAGAGATA
>NW_006399913.1:6940456-6948252 GCF_000299155.1 Elephantulus edwardii
TTGTATAAAAAGTAGTTTGTAGTTTCATGTTGGTTTTCTTTCTTTTGGTTCCATTTATGATTACTTGTCTCTCATTTTAAAAGGGAAAAACACATGCCTCACCCACCTCAAAGAGGGCTCATCTTATTGCCCTTGGCTTTAAGTGGGAATCTAGAATATGGTACAGTGTTTAGAAAGTCAGTGACTGTATGAAGATATGTGGCTTTCCAATCTTTTAATCAAATTGAAAATCAGTTGTAAAGGGTATTGTTAAAAGTATTTTAAAAGATAGCATGATAGAGCAAAATGGCCAAGTCTGGTCAAAATTAAAAGTAGAGTATTATTGAGGGATAGGGTAGTTTGCAGATTGGGAACCTGGGGGTCCAGAGGATTCGGAATCTAGTGATCCAAAGAGGATATAATTCAGAGTGTTTAAAGTAGAGAATAGGAGGAAAAGCATGGAAATTCAGTGATTGGTTTTTGGTAATGATTATAATATTGTGTAATGGGACATATAATGGAGCTCTCGTGGCCTAGTGGCAAGAAACTGTACTGCAATCGTAAAGGCATGTGGTTCAAGGCCACCAGCTGCTCCACAGAAGGATGGGAAATTTCCTCCTGTGTGATTAACTGCCACTGAAAACCTTGGGTCAGTTCTGACTCTACAGTACACCACCACAACCACAATAGTACAATATTTTTTAAGATACACCACCACCAAAACAACAATGATAGAATACTTTTTCTAAAGTTGATTTTTAAAAGTTACAATGTAATCACTAAATTAGGGCTCATATGGCCTAATGGCAAGAAGCTGCACCGCAGACCTGAAGGCATGTGGTTCGAGGACACCAGCTGCTCCAAGGGAGAAGGATGAGCAGTCTCCTCCTGTGAATTAACTGCCCCTGAAAATCCACTGGAAGGTCAACTATTTGTCAGTTCCAATTCTATGACTCTACAAAACAAGCAAGAGACCCTCGTCACCTGCATACAGAGAAGACTTGTATAATTCTGAAGTTTATTTCAATTATTTTTTCTGAATTTTGACCTTGGTTTCCAAGGTAGCAAGTAAAACCTGTATGAAAACAAAATTACATTGTTTTCAAAAATTGTTTACTAAGTAATTTTCTCAGAATGCAGTGGAAAATTACAGATTTAACAGGCTGCATTTCTGATGTGAAGGTTATATTTCATTCAAAATCGTGTATTAGTCTCAGACATTTACACAGCTGCTGTCTCCATTGCAGGAGTTGTGAGTCAATTTGGGGGGGGGGGTGTCCTTATTCATTAGTATGCAGATTTTGGGGCATAAAACTTGTAAAGATATCAAAATATTCTTTCCATTCCCATGAATGTATTTATGTATGCCAGATTCCTTAGCACATACATACAGAGAAATGAAAAACAAAAACAAATCTGAATTTTTGCCTCATCTTAGCCTTAATCCACTTCATTTATGGAAATACTAACCAGTTTTAAGAAATTCATTAATTTAACATTAACAATAGAAGTTTATTTCCTCTACCTCTCTCTGTCATCAGTTAGAATCATAGCTGACCCTCCATTGAATTTCCAAGACTTTAAATCATACAGGAGGAGATTGGCCATATTTCTTAAAACTCAGAGCCTCCATTGGATTTGAACCTCCTGAGAGGCTGCAGTACAACTCTCTATGGATGAGGCCACCAGAGCTGCCTATTAAGAGGCTGTAAGTCTAGCTGCGGGACACCAGCTCAGGGGATAGTTTTTCTCTCTCTCTGTCAACGTGCTTCTCCCTTGGCAGCTGTTTAATCTCTCTTTTGTAGATCTCAAAATGGATTGGCTCAAGACATGCCCTACCATGATATTATAGCAAAGAAATTCCTATTCCCAAAAAGGAGCACGTCCACAAGAATAGGAGTTAGAATTTACAACATATATTTGGGGGCACTGTTCATAATAAAATAATTCTACATCAATGAAAGGAGCCATGGTGGCATAGATTGCTACATGCTGGATTGCTATCCCAAAGACGATGCTTTCAAAATCATCAGTACTGTGCAAGAAAAGGGTATAAAGCTTCTCACTTACTTTCGGCATGTTCCTAAGAAAGGTTATTTCTTAGAGAGGGACATCGTGCTAGAAATTTTGGGTGTGTCTATTAAAAAGAGGAATATCCTCAACCAGATGGATTGGCACAGTGATAATAGCAATGAGCTCAAGTATGTCAAAGATTGTGAAGATGGTCCAGCTAGGACAAGTTCAAGTTTGTTGTTCCTAGGGTCCCTATGGGTGCTCAACTCAGTGACACCTAACAACAACAACAGCATTGATAGAGAGATGAACATTCTCCTCCTGTGAATATTTATAGCCTCAGAAACCAGTGGAGAGTAATCAATTAGGCAGCTGAGTTGGCTTTTATTTGTTAAATCAGTGAAAGTCTGGTCTTCACCCATAGCTGGAGACTGTATATCTAGAATTACATTACTTAAAGAACTGTGGAAAATCTCTCTTGTCCAGAGTGCTAGAGAGCAACAATGTTAGTCTAGAGACTAAGGTGTGCCTGATCCAGGCCATGGTCTTCACAATTGCTTGCTTTGCCTCAGAGAATAGGACAATGAGTAAGAATGATAAAAGAAGAATCAATGTGTTCGAGTTATGGTGCTGGAGAAGAGTATTGAACATACCATGGTCTGTCCTAGGAGTGTGAAATCTAGTTTCTCTTTGGGGACAAGCATTTTGAAGATCTGTTGCACATATTTTGACCATGTTAGCTGAAAGGACCAGTCACTGGAGAAGGACATTATGCTTGTAAGGATGGAGGGAAGGCACAGGAGAGCAGACCCTGGAAGCAATGGATTGACACCGTGACTAGCATAATGAAGGTAGTTATGTCAGAGACAGTGATCCTGGCTCAGGATAGAGCAGGGTTCAGAGCAATTGAACAGAGGATCATTATGAGTCTTGGGCAACTAGAGAACACATAACAATAGCCTTAACAACAGGTAATAGTAAAAATTATTTACCAAAGAATAGTCTGAAAACAGTCCAAGAAAGGCTCTTTGAGTAAAAACGATTCCGTAATAAACAAGTTTGGGAAACAATATATGACATGTTTGTTGTTATGTGCTGGCAAGTCACTTGCGAATCACTTGCAAGTCTCTTGCAACTCTATGTACAATAGCTCTGAAACCCGCTCTATCCTGTGCCAGCTTTCCTGTCTCTGACACACCTACCCTCATTACCCCAGTCACTGTATCAATCCATTTCATCCATGGTCTTCCTCTCTTCCCCTGTCCCTCCACCATGCCAAGGATTATGTACCTCTCCAAGGACTGGTCCCTCCTTACAACATGCCCAAAGTATGGCAGACAAAACCTCAGAATCCCTGCCTCCAAGAATTAGCCTGCTTTCACCCTCCTTAGGACAAACCTTTTGTTTTCCTGGCAGTTCATAGTATATCCAATACTCTTCTCTATACCCTTCTATTAAATATGAGTATTGAACACTAACATTCAAAGGTCTGCAAACAAAATTGTATTTGTAAACAAAATTTTAAAATTCAATTCGTTTGAATAAAAGTTTTCATACTATTTAATCAAAAACATTTTTCCAATTAACTCAAAAGCTCATTACAATGAACCTTCAGCAGGTTTTTTTGAGGCTAAATTGCACAGGAGGAACTGCCTTGACTTTCTCCTGTGGAATCACTGATTTATCTGAACTACCAAATAAGTGTTGTCTTTGGATTCTCAGTGCAACTCCCTGTGGATTTTGTAATATCTCACTGAACACTTCAGGAAAACACTGGATTTAGATGGGACATCTGCTTGACTCTTTACTGCTCAGAGAGGACACTTCACTGCCGACTGTGAAAAATAATTCAGGCATGTGATCCTGACCATTGAGCTTCTTTCTAAAATTAAACTGCATTGATTTTGTTCATTTCCTCTGTCCCATATTCTGGAAGCTTAGAGTGTGACAGAGCAGTGATCAGAGCTACTGCACAGTCATTAGTAGAGACAAGCTTTTGTCTATCACAATGTTTGATTTAGAAATTTCTATATTGAACCAGAAAACTTACCCAGAATCTTGACTTTAACTACTTTTGACAAAAATTTTTGAACCTTAACATAAGCACCCAAATCATTCCATTAAGAAATACATACACAATACATTCCATTTTCAATTTATAGATCATTTCATAGCACACAAATTATTTTGATCAGTTGTATATAACTATTAATCATAATAGATTTGTGTGTGTGTGTGTGTGTGTGTGTGTGTGTGTGTACCATCAAATCGGATCTTACTGGTACAAGAGGAGATTGTCCCCCCTTCTCCAGGAAAGCATTTGGTAGATTCAAACTATTCATCTCTAGGATTGGAGTGCAGCTTCTTGCCAAACATAATAAATTTTCAACAAATCATGAAGAAATTTTTAACAATTAAAGTCATGATAACAGGAAATTGGCAAAGAGTAGAATATATATTTCCACATAGATTTTTGTTGCTTGTAAGTATGTTAGTATCATCTGGAAGGTAATCAATAAATGATGCTAACATAAAAATATACTAGGATAAAACTGAGTGAAATGAAATGGAATTTTTTATTATTGTTATTTTAGTTAAAGTTTACAAAAAATGATGAGTTTTTATTTATTGATAATACATTTTCTTCCTTTACCCCTCCCTCAATTCGCTTTGTAATTCATATCTTGTTCCAGATTGTCAATTTCTATACACACAATGTCCAATCACCCATTCTCTTCAGATAATCCCTCCTTTACCCTGTTCCAATATAGCATTCATTATATATCCAATCTTTTCCAGCTCTCCTTTCCACCATATCCATTCTATTTTCATAGCAGTGATCATATGCAGTATTTGTCCTTTTGTGACTGAGATCTTTCACTCAGCCTGATGTCTTCTGGACTCATCTATATTGTATGTTGTTTTCTGGTTCTTGTTTTACAGTGCTGCATAATATTTCTTTGTGTGAATGTACTACAGTTTAGCCATCCATTTGTTTGTTGACAGGTATTTGGGCTGCTTCCATCTCTTCACTACTCTGACTATTTTTCAATATTCTGCAGTAAACGCTGGTGTGCATATATCTGTCGGCATCATGGCTCTGGTTTCTTTAAGCAATATTCCCAGTAGTGGGATAGCTGGCTAAACTGATATTTGTATTTCAAACTTTTTGAGAACATGTTAGACCACCTTCCATAGTGGTTGCATCATTTTATATTCCCACCAGCAGTAAGTGAGAGTTCCAATCTCTCAACATCCTCACCAACATTTTTTTGTTTGCTGCCTTGTTGAACTTTGCTATTGTTGGAGTGAGGTAATATCTCATTGTTGTTTTGATTTGTGTCTCTCTGATAGCTGGAGATTTTGAACATTTCTTCATGTGTTAGTTGGCCATCTGAATTTCTTCTTTGGTGAAGTGTCTAGTCATATTTTGTGCTCATTTTGTGATTGGGGCATTTGCCTTTTTCTTGTTGAGGTGCTGGAATATTCTATAAATCTTAGATGTAAATTCCATATCAGATAGGTCATTGCTAAATACTTTTGCCTAATCTATGGACTTCCTTTTAACTATGTTAGAGAAGTTTTTGGATGTGCATAGGTATTTAATTTTTGGGAAGTCTCATTCGTCAATTTTATCTTTTCCTGGTTGTAGATTTTTCATTATACTTAGAAGTCTAGTCATGCTGTAGACTGGGGCTTCTGGGGTTCTTGATGGGTTTTTTTTATGTTGGGTTTTTGGTTTGTTTGTTTGTTTGTTTGTTTGTTTGGGGGGGGGAATTCTGATGGTCTTTATAGTCTTTGGTTTAACTTTTAGGTCCCTGATCCATATTGAGTTGGATTTTGTGTGTGGTGTGAGAAATAGATCTTGATTCAGTTTTCTACAGGTAGTTTCTAATTTTACCAGCACCATTTGTTAAAAAGGCTGTTGTTTCCCACTTAACTGATTTCATCTCCTTATCAAAGATCAATTGACCATTGGTAGAAGAGCTGATATCTAGGGTTCTCAATTTCATTCCATTGATCTGTGTATCTGCCACTACATTAGTAGCCAGCTGTTTTGATTACTATGATTGTGTAGCAGTATTTGAGATCAAGGAGTATGATGTCTCCTATCTTTTCTTTTTTCAGTACTGCTTTGCTTATTCAGGGGAAATGGAATAATTGAGAGGAAAAAAAATAATTCAGTGGCTCTAGAAGATCTTATTTATTTATGTTTTAAATTTGTAATCATGGATTTCTAATTAGGATGTATATAAAATATGGATAAGTATAAAATAGAGATAAAATAATTTTTAAAGAAAATTTTACATTTTATAATACAGCAAATTATATCCTTTGCTATATTTCAGCTTATAAGAAAATTAGATATAAAGTTGAGGCATGCAAAGGGAAGTAGAATATTTTCACTTTCTTTTAAAAAAAGATTAGTAGATTAAAGATAAACTAAAATAGATAGGGTCACAATTGATAGGAAGAAGACTGGTAGGCCAGTGGGAAGCCACAGAAATCAGAAGACTAGCTTCCATATGGGAAGGGGCAAACTAGAGGTTTATGTTAGTGACAGGCATTAAAATTAGTATAAGGAGATTCCGTTTGATTTGGCTAATAACATGAGAATAGTTTGTGCCTTTGAATTGTGATGCTGGAGAAGTATATTGAACTGGCAAGGAAAAAATAGGTCTCTCCAGGAGAAGGATATGCCAATTTGTTCCTGGGAGGCAAGGATTTTGAAGCTCTGCCACACATACTTTGGGCATGTTTCCAGTAGGGACCAGTCCTTGCAGAAGGACATCATGCTTGGAAGGGTAGTGCCTGGGATAATGGAGGTAGGTGTGTTTGAGACAGTGACATAGGGTGACTGATTTGTAGTCGACTCAAAGGCACATAACAACAGCAAAGTTACTGCATAACCTACAATTCTGGTAACCAAAAGTTCAGCCCTTTGAAAACTGCTAGCCTTTCTGTGAGAAAAAGATGGACAGTCTCCTTCTGTAAAGATTTACAGCGTCGGGGGGAGGGATAGGCAGGGAGAAAATGGAAATCCAAAGTCTGTAAACTTTCAATAAAATTAATTTTTTAAAAAAGCTATAAATAAAAGATTTACAGCCTGTTCAAGGAGTGATAGACGAGATTGTGTTTGAAGACACTGGATATAAAGAGAGTAAATATTAAAGAAGTCTTTAAAAGAATATGAATAGATGGGCCTTTGTACTGGAAGGCACATTTTCTCCATTGTAATTGGAAATTCAATGTAGGTCTCTATGAATCAGAACAGAACAGACAGCAGTGTATGTGGAGGATTTTTTTTATTATTATTAATTAATAAGAGTGTTTACATTTCTTGGATATTTACAGGAAAGCTTAGATGATAATCATAGAAAAGTTTGGTAAGATAGAAATATTGTGTGTAAATGGATATTTTGGTCATAGCCAAAGCAAAATAGCAGTTTAACAGAGAATTTTAAAAATATAGATGATAGATAGCAAAGCATACTTGAATGTTCAAGGAATGATATGAGAGATTGATACAAAGAGAGTAAGTATTGAAGAAGTCTTTTAAAAAATATGATAGACTTTTTAGTATGGAAGGGATATTTCCTCCGCTGGACTTGGACAAGAGAAAAAAGCATGGGTTTGTTTGCAAGTTGACATGCAAGTCTAGCTGTAGAAACTGAAGGAGATCACACAGGTGTCTTCTCTGTTTTAATCTTGAGTTATCCAACTTCTGTATCTGCTGGAAGGAACTCAGGAAGGGAAGACCTTGGGATAGGAAGCTGACTAAGGTGCACACATTGCGGCATTTA
>NW_006399913.1:6948352-6951956 GCF_000299155.1 Elephantulus edwardii
AAGCATTACAGTGTCCAGCTGGTCTGGAAGAGGAAATGAAAGTGGAGAATTGGGTTCATTCTGGGTTGCGGTTTTTCTAGACAATGGCAGCAACATAACCAAGATAAATAAATGGCAAGGGAGCAAGAGTGGGAGCCATAAGACTAATTAATGTTTAATCCTTGTTTCTGTCTCTTCTCAGCTGTCTGAATTTAACAAATTATTTCCTTAGTCGTCTTCAGGTTTTTTTATGTGTAAGATGATACAACATCTGTGCAGCATATTTTTTTAGCTTTTAGGAATAGTATAAAATGCCCTATTAAGTTTGTTTGTTTTTTATAAGTGGAGAAACCCCACTAACGGAAGTTATAATCAGCTGTTGGAGTTGCACTGGGTTTTGAGATTGTAACAGGAGGTCTAGAAAGATATGTATTTTTGCTTCTGTTCTGATTTCCTTTATCTTTTATTTCCTTCTCTTTTGTCCTTATATCTATGGTCTCCTCTATAAGTTTTCCCATGAAATTTCCCCTCAGAGATGCCCTTTCTCTAACATGCTTTAAATGAAAACTTGTGTGATATGAATGACTGACACCAGTGGGGTTATTTTGTGGTGGTGGTGGTGGTGTTGTTATGTGCCGTCGAGTAGCCTGCGACCCTATGTACAATAGCCCTAAACTCTGCTCTGTCCTGTGCATGTTCAAGAAAAATAAAAAGAACCCCAAACCAACCTGACAAATTCAAATGAATTTCCATTTCTGTGAAGCAAGGAGATACTTGTGAATAAATATGTGCTTCTAAGCCCCTCCTGCTCTGTGGGTAGGGAAACCCTGCCAACCCAAAGGCAGTGCTTCAAATCTACCAGCTCCTCCTTGAAAGTTAGACAATCTACTCACATGTAATTTATTGTTGTTTACCATCGAGTCAGAACTGACCAATACCTGGCCCTTCAGGCAGTTTTCAGAAGCAGTTAATAATCATAAAGGAGGAGACTGCCCATCTTTCTTTCATGGAGCATCTGGTGGATTTGAACCCTGTTTTAGATTGCAATGCAGCTTCTTACCATTAGGTCACCAGACCTCCTCCCAACCCCATGCAATTTACAGTCTCTGAAAATCCACTTGTTTTTGTTGAGAAATTTGAGTTTTAGAAGCTTCTTTTCAGTTATGAGTCAGTTCTGACTAAACATCTATGAGTCCCCCAAGTTCCCTTGGCTACCATCCCCAGGCCCCTGAGTTTTACCTCCATTGTTGAGAAGAAGTTTAAGGGACTGGATACATGGTTTTCAGAAACAAATTCAGCCATTAGTTAGACAGCTTCAGCTTTAATTTCATGGAATCAGAATATATGGTCAGTAATCGGTGCCATGAGTTTTCATCATGAAATTAATTTTATTTTATGGAATATGATTTAGACTAGGAAGAAGTGAGGGGAATGAGTAGTATGAAATCACATCAACAATTACAGCTGATTACTGTAGCTCACAAAAGGTCAAAAAACAGCACAACTAATCATCTACCCTCGAAAATTAGTACCTCCAGGCAATTTAGCATTATCTGCCACATAGAGAATTGCTCATATTCTTTGCCAGTACGAAATAATTCTAATAATTATGGGTTTGAGCTTAAGAAGGTCATCATGCTAGAGCTATCAGAATTCAAGTGTGTGTAGCAAGAAAGTATATACTTTATTGTTGACAGACCCAGTCTAAACTAGAAAACTTACTAGCCATTCATATATTTCTTTATTTTCTATTTACAAATAATTGAGCACCTACTATGGACTCAGAACTATGCTAGGCACTGTATATAAAATAGTTCCCAAAGCAAACAAAGTTGCTACTCTCAAAGAGGATACATTATTTTTTTAGTAAAATAATAAACAAAAAACATTGCTTAGGAGTAATTGTGAGGCAGAGAAGAAAGTAGATACAATGAAGAAAGCCTAGTCTACTTTAGATTGAGGCATTTTAGATCAATGTAGGCACTTCTGACCAATGTGTCAAATGCGTTAATGGTTGGTTACCCAATGCAGATAGAGAGTGGGGTGGAGCTCCATGATTAAAACACGTTTGGAAGGAGGAGTAGCATCCATTTCCATAATAGCTTGCCTCCAAAAACCCTATGAACCTGGAGAGAGGATGAAAAGGCACCCAAGCTTCGAGGACTCTCCTTCATAGGGTCGCTATGAGTCTCCTGTGACTTGATGTCACTTAACAACAACAACAACAACAGGCACTTCTGAGGTGATATTTAAAGTACATATTGAGGACAGGAAAGAATACACCAAGTAATTACCTAGGCAGCTTTGGAAGCTGATGGAACAGTAACTGAAAATATTCAACACAGGATTGAACAAGCTATGCATTAGAAATAGGAGTAGAACCATATGTCTGTGAAGAAAGGATAAAGAGAAGAGTAGTAAAAGTTGAGAACACAGGAATGAGTAGAGCCCAAGGCTTTGTAAAACAGAGTAGAGTTCTGGATTCTGTTTTAAATTATACCGGGAGAACCTGGATGTTTACACAAGGTGTGAATGATACTATTAAAAGAAATTTGAATTTTAGAGGCTTCTTTTCCTCGCTTCAGTGTAGAAAATGTATGGTGGTTCACAGGAATAGAAATATTGAGTCAAATTGTCCAAGTTAATGTGATAGTGGCTTGGTCTAGGGTGATAGTACGGCAATGGAAAAAAGTAGATATGCTAAGTATATAATTTTTGAGTGTTCTTGCTGATGGCTCTGATATAAAAGGTGAATGGAAGGAGAAAATAATGAAAACGATATGGAGAATTGTGAAGAGCTGTACTAGCACTGATGATAAAAAGAGAAAATTGAGAGTATTTCTTCAATCCCAGAGCTTACATTTTAGTGTGAAGAAGTGTGAGAAAATGTTTCATTTGTTGTCCAGCTGTTTAAATTCTGTTTTTTCTATAGAAACCTATGCATTTACTCATTATAAATGTTGATATTTATAACTTTAAAATCTTTAAAGATGTTGAAAATCTTCTTATATATTCTATTCATCTAGGAAACAGCTGTAGTAATTTAACATTAAGTAATACTGGTATAGAGGTTTGTATGTCGGACTGCTAGCCAAAATAGCAGCATTTACAATTCACCAGCTGCTCTGGAGGAGAAAGGTTAGCCACTCTCCACCAAGCAGATTTACAGTCTTTGAAACCTCGTGGTGATTTGCCATGAGTCAGAATCTCCTAGCGGGCAGTGGGTTTACATAAGCATGAGTGCACAATGTGTCAGCTGGCTCATGTTTGAAAGCCCCCCCTCCCACATTCCCTGTGGAGGAGTTTGCAAGCACACCTCTTCACTCTTGATAAGAGAACAACTGTTCAAAGCAAGAGGCAAGGCCACAAGCATGTATGCCATATGGTATATTTTAATTCTTCCTTATCATTTAAGTATTTTGTTTCTCTAAATATTGAGCTCTAAGAATTAAAATAAGCATATGAATAATCAATATTCATACCTAGAGAAATACCGGATTTGTAAATGGCAGCAATAACCAGGTAACTTACCACTGACAGCTGATTGGACATTCATGAGACAGAAAATGAAACAACCTCTCTGAATAATTTCAGGGAGCTCTGGTGGTCAATTCATATATATATA
>NW_006399913.1:6952056-7013331 GCF_000299155.1 Elephantulus edwardii
CATTAACATTGGAAAGATTTTCATAAGTTAGAACTAGTCTTTTGAAGGAGTGAAGTTGCCTCTATAATGTGATTTGAGGACTTCTTATAAATATCTTCCTCCACAAATGGAGGCATATGGGCCATTCGAGTATCTCTTTTTCACCATATAACTAGTATTACAGAACAGAGGTTTAGTAAATGCTGGTTGAATATAAATGTGTGTGTGTTAAACATGTGTCAACTAACATTTTAAATCTGATCACTGCTATTCAATTGCTTTTGCTTAGATTTTATAATTATTTTAAAATTATTTTAGTTATATATATTTATATATACATATATATGTATGTATGTATGTGTGTGTGTGTATATATATATACACACACACACACACAAGGCATTTGCCATTTCAATCTTTTACATGTATATAATTTATTGACATTTATTTTGTTCATCATATTATCTAACAGTAACTTTTAATAGTCTGTTTCTGGAACTGTTAAATTCTAGATGAGTCACTTTTTAGTGAGAGAAATTAAATGTCATGAGTGGAGTCAGCATCTCACTAGAAAGGATGAGAATAGGTGTAGATACTGGCAGTAAATGTGTTATTAACTTTGCTTTTTTCTAAAATGAATTCATTTATTTATAAAACAAATACTCAGTGCCAACTCTGGGTGAGGCACCATTTCTACAAGATATGGAAATTAATGAGTTAAACTTTCTCTCCTTTATTAGCTCATGGTTTGCAGGAAATAGTCATTGAAAGGAAATGTTTCCTCTCTTTCTGTATCTCCTATGACTAATCTGTCAACATGTCCAGTTGAATCTGATTATCCTTCTTTCGTTCCTCTCTTTATATCCTGATTGTCACAGCTCTAGTCCAAACTATCATCTTGTTATAGGGATATACAAAAGTTTGTAATGACAATTATTGCCTTTCTCCACACCTCAACTAGAAGGCCCTTTCTAAAACACAGTTCTTATTTTAAACATGACAATAACTTTTTAGTCTCTTTAGAGTCAAGTTAAAATGGTTGAATATGCCTTACAATGCCTTCAAGTCTCTTTGGTTTCAACCTCACCAATTACTAAGCATTGTCTGAAATAGTTCTCCCCACCTTTATTAATGTGGCTAAATTCTATTTGACTTTCAAATCTCAATTACCTCAGTTCCTCCAAGAAGGAATTCTTCACTAATCCAAACTAGATAACCTCAAAACCAAGCTCACTGTCATTGAGTCTATTGCAACTCTTAGTTACTCTCATTGGTTTGTAAATCTTAATGGGAGGAAACTGTTCACCTTCCTCTAATGGACTTGCTGGTGGATTTGAACTTCCAGAAACATACAATTTTTGGTTAGTAGTACAACACTCTAGAATTCTCCTATTACATTCTGTAACAACATTCTCTTTTTTCCCCCATAACCCTTAAGCTGAATTCCAATTTTTATTTTTTTTAATTTATTTTCACCTTAAAACTATAGAATGTACCTTAAAATAGGAATTGGTTTTTAAAGATAGGCAAAATTCTTAAACAGAAAACCTATGAATTTAGAGGTGACTCTTTTAAGGCACTCTGCTAGCATAGTGTATTATGTAGGGGACCGTTAAGCTGATCTATTCCATCAGTAAATTGGTGGAAGAAAGAAAAACTGTCTCTTTCCATTGAAATTTGCAGACTTAGAAGGCCATGCTGAGTCAGAAATGGCTTGTCACCAGTAGAGTTGCATTTAGTTTCTTTGTTTTAGGTAAAGGGAGACACCTGACCCATTAGCTTGGACAGTTTTAGAATAAGCTTAGGAAGATGAATAGAAAATGGATTGTGGAAATTTGTGTGTCATGTGAAAGTCTTTGATGCAGGTAGATTCAGTCTATACTCCACAGAGACCTATGAGGAACCACGTAGGAGGATCTCCTAGCAGCTTAACTCTTATTTCCTTTATCCTCCTCTTTAAGGAAATCACAGAAACTCTACGATTAGTAAATATGTTTATGTTATTGTTGTTGATTGTCATCCAGTCAAGGTCGACTCATAGAGACTCTATGAGCAAAAGACCTAAGGCCTTTCCATACCTATTATTGTTTCTTCCAGTTCATAGAGTTTCTATAGGCATGTGGTTTTAGAAAGTGGATGCCATTTCTGCCTCCAAACCTGTTTTACAACTGGGAACTCAACCAAACACTGTTCACAATGGGAAACCATTCTGGTATTTGATATCCCCATGGCACAGGATTCAGCATCATAGCAAGCCAAGGTTACCTCATATAGCACATTGGAAAAGAGTGATGTGAAAAAGTGGAAGAACGTTCCTCCAGATATAACCGCACTAGTCTCATTTAGCAGTGGTTAAAGTGTTGTCAAGTTGAATATGACTCAAAGTAAGCTTTGTACAAAAAACCTGAATGCTGTTCTATTATTAACATCATTTCTGTGCATTTATAAGAGAGTTTGTAGAGTTTCCAGAGGCACCTAGTTTAAGAAGTGGATGCCACTCCTGCTTCCCAACATGAGTCAATCTGGAAGCTCATCCAACCACTGCACAAAATGGGTAACCATTATGGTATTTGACACGACTATGGAATATTGTTAAGCATCAAAGCAACTCCAAGTTGTTCACTACAACAAATGAACAAATAATAGCTGTGTCTTTTAAAGACTATTCTTCTAAAATTATTATAGTTATCTTTAATTAATATAGGTGGTTTTTTTTCTTCTGTCAAAGATTATTTTTGAAAATTAACTCGGGGTAATAGAAAACAATAGAAGAGTACTAAATAGAGGAGTAAATTAGTTGTATATTTTAATAACACCATTAAATAGTGAATTATAGGGGGCTACTGGAGAAAAGAAGACTAGTCATGGGATTTCTTTTCCAAAATCTGTGTAATTGACAAGAAAAATAACCTAAGTGATTTTTAGTAAGATTAAGATCTTGAATAGAATGTATGGGACAAAATGAAAAATAGCAGAATATGTGATAAATTGGATATACATCTGAAAAAAGAAGACTCACTCATTTCTATAAATAAAATTATTTAATATGCTAAAGAGTTTAAAAATTAAGAGCAGAGTTATCCGTGGGCAGAAGATATGAATATTTTGAGGTGCACTCGAGACGCTTTCTTAGTGGATCAACAAAAAAGGAAAAGGCCAGAAAGGAGAAGGATTGATATAGTGGCTACCAATGGACTGAAATACAGCAAAAATCATGCATATGGCACAGAACTTAGCATTGTTTCCTTCTGTACATTGGATAGCTATGAATTGGAACCTAACAGTAGTAGTAGGATATCCGTCCAGGCAGAGATAGATGCCAAGGATGAACAGACCTTAGATGCAGATTTGTAAAATACTAGAGCAAGAGATAATTTTAAGATTACAAAATTCAACCTTAATGCTGGAGAATGAAATTACCTATTTTACCATAATATAACAAAACGACAATTCAAATACCTGACTGGTTAATAACCCACAATTCTTATTTCCATACCATTATTTTTGTGGTCTGAACTTTTCATTGAAATACTCTTCAATATGCTTTTTTTAAAAAAAATTCATCAATATTTTAAAGCTAAGTGATGCCAGGGTAATATATATGTTGTTATTGTTGTTGTTGTTGTGTACCATAGAGTTGGAACCAACCCATAGGTAACCCTCCAGCAGGTTTTCAGAGGCAGTTATTCGCAAGTGAGGAGATTGCCCATCCTTCTCCCACAGAGCAGCTGGTGGCTTTGAACCACTTGCCTTTAGTATTGCAGCACAGCTTTTTACTACTAGGCCACCAGAGCTCCCAATAAATTATATCTTTATAAATTTTATGTGCATTGATCTACATATATTTACATGAATGACGCTGACTTGAAAAAAAGAAAATAGGAAATCAAGTACACCATATAAAATGTATAGAACTCTCTGGTGTAGATTCTTTCTGAAGTCTTAAATCCATCTATTGTGGGGGGTGGAAAGCATTTTGTGAGGTTAGGGAGTGTGTTCTTATCCCTGCACCAAACTGGTTGAGTAAGCAAGCACCTGCAAGTCAGAAAGCAACTTGTAATTACATGCAGACAAGAATGAGTGTCCTAAGTTCTCAGGCCAGTGAGGACACAGCTTAGTTGAGTGGTTTAAAAAGAGGGGATATTTTTAGAAGTTCTTCAATATTACTCATCATTCTTTCTTAAGTGATAACTGTGTGCCAGATATTTGAAATACAAAGATAAATCAAGTTAGAGTTTTATGTGTAAGAAACTCTTCATTTTTGAGGGGAAAGGAAATCATGGGAGTGTTACTATAAGAAATTGAAGCTAGGCTTCTCTGTTAGGATGAAATGAAAAGGGATTAGTTAACCTGGCATCAGGCAGTCTAGCTAGGAAAATGAGAAAATAATAGAACTAGGAAGATGTTGCAATAATATAGGCAACCTCTCAGTGTAAGATCCATGTTTCATGAAAGTTGGCATGAAAGTCTCTGCGGACACGGTTTGCATTAAGTGGGCTAATGAGCCTCTAGTCCTGTGACTGACTCCTTTTCAATTCCCCTCTCATTGCCTTTCTCATGTTGTACTCATCAAGTTGCCTGGCTGGAGATTTGTTACTGGCTTCTCTGCTTTTCTGGGAAAATGCCGAAAGACCAATCACTGGCGCTGAAATAGCAATTTCTTCTCCCATTGTGGAAAGCTGTGATCTTTCCCAGATGACAGCTGCAGAGAATCCTGTAAGCATTTTATATAAGGGAAATGAAGTGGCAAATAGAGAAAAACAGTACATTCACTGTAGGAGATGACTTCTATGGATCATAAACTCAAGTTACTCTCATCCAGAATTAGAGATGACAACAGAAGTCCCCCCCCCCCCCAGTTGAGAATGAAGTGGCTGTCAACTGGTATTTGCTGAAGGATAGCAGTCAGGGAAAAAGTCTTGGATCTAAAAAGAGTGCTGGAAAATGGCTTGGATATGTTCAGGATTGTGACGGCTGTGGTCTCGTGATCCAGGATCCAAAAGAGATTTCATTCCAAAGATTGCAAAACTATAGCCTTCATAGTATTGGCTTCAGAGCTCAGAACTTCTGCCATAGTAAGTTGAGTCTTAGCAAGAGATTATAGTTCTGTTCATTTTGGAATAAACCAAACATGAGCTAAATACAGAGACCTTTCAAAATTGAGAAATGTGCTTTTCACAGTTTGCTACTAAACCGACATCATCCTCACCACCTGGGAACTTGTTAGAAATGCTAAAACTCAGTCCTACCTCTTACCTACTGAATCACAGTCCCTGGCTTAACAAATCCTGCAGGTGATTCTTATTCATGCTGAAGGATGTTGTTACTTGGCTTGCTTTCCTGCCTTCCAGTATATTTACGGTGATCAGTTGGAATTTGTCTTTAAATTAATCCAAGAACTCTTTTTAACAAATAAAATAAAAAACATTTGGATGGTACAATTCATTAGCTTTGAGATTACATCACTCAAGGTCATTGTAAACTTCTCTGGGCTCACTCAGTTTCTGCCCTGTAATGAGGAAATCGATATCTACCTTTTAGTGTTTCTTCTATATGTACACAGCACAAAATACAAACATCTCCCATTATGTACCAAAGTATTTTGTCACGTGAATGATTAAAAGATCACAGTTCAGTATGAGTTCTTTTATAAAGGCGTGTTTTTTATGTTACATTTTCTTTATATGTAAACGTAAAACAAAATATATGTAGCATATTTATACTTTTAAAAAAATCGTTAATTAATGAATAATATTATTGTTTTTTATCTGAAATTCAAATTTAACTTTGTGCCCCCCCCTTTTTTATCTGCTGCCGGGTAACTCTTAATACTCTAGATTGATTACCACTGGCAGGACACTGAACCAGGTATATGAGGGAGGAATATTTTCCCAGAAGACAAGATAAGGTTAAATTAAGTATTAAAAGAAAAACTGGAAAGAACTAAAGTAGATAATGCATGTAAAGGACAGGATATAAAGTGCACTGGAAGAGTTGGAAACATTTTGCTGATGAATGACAGCAAAATTGGAAAATTGAAAAGGTCTAGAATATTTAATCAAACAAAAAATAGTTGTCTAATCCAGCTCCAGAAATTACAACAGTAAAGATTAAATTACTGTTGGAATGCATGAAGATCCTCCTTCTGTTTCAAGCCTTTAATACTTTCCATAGATCTGCTTTCTTCATCATCTTTTTTCAGATAGGCTTTTGCTGTTCCCAACATGGAAGAAAGTGGCCCCAAATAATAAGCTCCCAAGTTTCTGTTTCTCCTATTTGGATCAGATATAACCTCTGAGTCGTATAGTCTCAATTCTATTCCCTAAAACAGAGACTGCCTGGCTTACTTAGGTAGACCTCTAATTGTTCCCATTTAAAAGAAAGAAAGAAAGGAGATTCAACAGAGTGTGGAAAATATTGTACATATCATTAATATCACACACACGTACAATCTTGCTGAAGATTATTTTAACATGGCTGGAACAATAAATCTGCAGGGAACTGCCAGAAGTTCAGGCGCGATCCAGAAGAGGATGTGGAATGAGTAGTATCATTGCTGATAACAGGTGGATTCTGGCTGAAAGCAGAGACTACCAGAAAAAAAAAATGTTTTCTTGTGTTGTGTTTATTATGTAAAGGCAGTTAACTGTGTTAATTATAATAAATTGTGGAAAACAATGAGAATGGAAATTCCAGAACAATTAATTGTGTAATGGAAATGCATAAACCAGGAGCAGTCATTCAAAGAATAGGATACTGTATAGTTTAAACTCAGGAAAGGTGTGCTTCAGGGTTGTGTCCATAGCTATCAGTCTTTATGCAAAGCAAGTGATTTGAGCAAATAATTGGACTACATGAAGAAAAGCATGGCACCAAGATTAGAGGAAGACTCATCAACAGCCTACATTATCAAATGACACAATTTTGCTTACAGAAAGTAAAGTAGACTTGAAGCAATGACTGAAGATCAAACTACAATTTTCAACAGGCATTATACCTCAACATAAAGAATACAAAAATCCTTGCAATTGGAACAATAATCAACACCATGACAGATGGAAAAAAGATAGAATTTATTAATGATTTCTTTTTTTAGTTGGATCCCAAATCAACACCCATGATAGTAGCAATCATGAAACCAGAAGAAATGCTCTATTGGGCAAATTTGTCAAGGACCTCTGTAAAGTATTAATAAGCAAGGGTGTCAGTTTCAATATAAGGTGTGTCTGATTCAAGACAGGGTATTTTCAGTTGTTTGATATTCATATGGAAGTTGGACAACAAATAAGGAAAACTGAGGAAGAAGTGATGCCTTTTTGTGTGTGTGTATGTGTGGTGGTGGTGAACTGTCTTAACAAACAAATCTGATCTGGAGGAAGTGCAATCATCTAAGGATGGTGAAACTTTGTTTTACATATTTTGAGCATGTTATCAGGAGGATTCAGTCCATGGAAAAAGAAAGCATGCTGGGAAAAGTAGAGGGCCATGGAAAGAAAGGAAGGACTTCCAGGAGATGTATTGACATAGAGACTGTAGCAATAGATTTAAGCATGACAAAGATCACGTGGATGGCACAGAATAGGACAAGATTTCTATGTGTTATTCACAGAATCACTTTGACTTGTAGTTGACTCAATGGCACCTAACAGCAAATCTAATAGAACTATCACATGTGGAAGTCTTTAATAAACAGAAATTTTTTTTTTATTTTTTAAATTTTGTAGGTTGGTTCTGATCCAAAGAACTGTCTATATCACACAATGTATCTTAATTTTGACAGAAACTGCTTATCTCTTTGGAAATACGTTTCCTCCATAGCCTTCATTTGACTTGGCATCTGTATTCTGCCATCTTTCCTCTTCTACTTTCTTGATCTGCTTTTTTATACCTGAAAAGAAATTAAGACACATCCTGAGACACTGCATTCACAATATCTTATTATCATAACAAAAAATTCCCAAAGAGAATTATTATGACCACATGGGAGGGAACTATAACCACATACAGAGGAGCTCTGGTAGCATAGTCCATGGGGTATGGGTTGCTAACTAAAAAGGCTATGTGACTCTCAAAGTTCAAATTCACCAATGGATCTTCAGCAGAAAGGTGAAAGTCTTCTCCCATTACAATTTACAGTCAAAAACCTGACCAAGGGTGGCTATGAATAGGAATTGGCTCAAGGGCAATGAGTAATATAGAAGCCAGGATTTGCAACTCATATTTTAGGGAAACAATTCAATTTGTAACACTGACCAACCTTGTAAAGTATATAAACTACTAATCTACACTTTATTTAATGAAACCACACAGATCTTTGATGAAGAAAAAGTCCAGTACATATTCCATCCTTGCACTTAATCAGATACAGTACAAAATCTCAGTTACTTTTCTTTCCAAAAATTGTTATATTTTGCTAATGTATATTGATTATTCTCAGTTTGAATGACCTGAACTCCTTAAAGATCAATGAATCATTAAATTGAGAAGAGTCAACAGAAATTACCTTAGCTGATGTTGAACTTTAAAGATGCGATAATGCGATCTAGGAGTAGAGCAAACACTTTTCAAGAGAGGCGAGAATAGACACTCTTTAGCAGCTTGACAGACTATCTTAATGATTTGAAGCTATTCATGTCAGATAATCTCTGTATATGTTGTGAAGACTTCCCTCCCCCTTCTCTGTTAGCTATCATAAAGCACCACTCGTTTTAAAAAATGGACTTTCGTTATGTATTTTTAACCTTTCTTTGATGATTCCAAGAATCAAAGGAACAATAGGTATCTTTGATATCTTAGTGTTTATCAGGTTCAATAATAGTTCACTTAAAATCTACAGTTATTTCTTCTGAACAGATTCTGGCTTTGCTAAGTGATTGATTGCTCTATTTAATTACATACAGTGTAATTTCTCCAGCTTGTGTTTTCCATTTGATGATGTATTATTGCATCTCTTCCAGCACATTAAATATTGATCAGGTTTCCCCATGACTGTAGACTTCTGGTCTGTAATTAATTATCTGTTTGATTAAAGGGTAGAGCTGAGCGAAGATGATAAAGGTAAACCAATTAAGGAACTCCTATCAATACCAAATAACAGCTGAAAAGCTAAGTTTCAGACCTTCAACTTAAAAATCTACTTTCAACTCAAATCTTGAGACCACCTGAGTGTAACTGAATGTGATTGAGGTGGTTTGGAGCAGGGCAAAGTAGAGAAACATGCATTTGTGAGAATTCTGCCAATTGTGCTGAGTTTTAGAATCTTTCATTAAGGCCACCTTAAAGCTACAATGCACATCAGAATTGAAAGTTTTCATTATTTACAACACTTTAAACAAGATTTAATTAAAAATCTTGTTTTCACATTTTTGTTCTCCAAGATTCATGCATCCTATCTCTTCCTTAGATAAAATGGCAAAATATTTTCAGCACCTTGATTGTAGTTCACTCTTCTTTCTTTTGACTATCTTTTCTTTCCACTGCAGCAGCTTATAGTTTTTTCATGCAAATTGAACCTTGCTCTCCTTTGTAACAATTATAAGAAACACTTATTGATTCTTACTGTTTGTGAAATGCAATGCTAAGTACTTTCCATACGTTATCTAGTTTCATCTCATACATCCTCATTTTCAGTGAAGACTCTGAAGCTTTGAAATGCCGAAGTCACACAACTAAGTGTTGAGTTTTAGATGTACCCCAGTGTGTGCAAGGCTTTTACACCCAGATCTTTTTGTTCTGTAGTGGGATACATGTCCATTTAAACATACATAATCTACAAAAAATTCAACTACAAAGAATCAGAAAATTTTCTGTTTCTCCTTCAAGCATTTTTTAAATGCATAAAGAACAGGAAAATTTTAAATGCTTAGTCATTACTAGGTCTTGGCAGAAAAAGTGTATCTTATGTACTAGTAACCTCCCAGAACAGAACCCTGGAAACCCACGTTATTTTTCCCTTTGTGAGCTTTCTTAACTTCTTTGCCATTTTTGTCTTCTGTCTGAGTTGGGTAACTGAAATCTAATCATTAATATAAAAAATAATTACTAGGGTTGGTGTTAATTTTGTGATTAACATCCTTAAAGTATGTTTAAAAACATAAATCTGTCTTATAGCAAAAGCTATTTTAGTGCTATGCAAGAGAATTGATACTATACAGTATATTAAAGGATCTCTTCAACATATTAAAAATAAATTATTAAGTATAATTTGACTTCCCAATTATAAAAGTGCAAAATTTAGATGTGATTGTATAAATACATGTTTACCCTCTCTCTCTCTCATTGCTGTAGAGTGGGAACTGGCATAGCTCCTAGGGAAGCCACCAGAGGGAGGTGCCACAATTGAGTTATCAGTGCAATATATGTCCTTATAAACACATGTTAATGATGAAATATCTTTTTGTATCCGGGCTAATGTGTGTAAGGAAAGAACTCAGAACTTCAAAGAAAATGAGACAAGAAGAGTAAAATAGATATTTTAATCTTGTGAAAAACTTTTAGTGCCCTGCTACAGATGAATATTTTAGATTTGTCTGAAACAACAAATACTGAAAGGGTAAAACCATCAACTTAATTACATTGGTAGACTGTAGAGGAAATCTCCATATAAATGGCTCAGAAATATGATAAAGGCTGTACTTTTTACTCATACAAAGTATTGCTTGAGATTGAAGGTACTGTTATATTTATGTTTCAAAATGAATACAAATGGTGGCTTTAATCACAAAGGTTATCTACTGATATAGAGAACAAATTAGTTTTATATAGCTATGTCCCTTCAGCCAAATGGTATTTCAAGTGATTAAGAGGAAGGGGAGTTATGTGCTATGGTTTGACCTAACATTTTGCCCTTTTTATTTTAAGAATTAAATTGTTGTACCCCCCCCCTTTCCATTTTGGTTTCTTTTTTTTAATTGCAAACAATCAACTCTAACACTTTTGTATCATTATAGCCTCTGGATAAAACAAGTTCAAATTACAATCACGTACTCCACAGTATTATGATATTGTTAGCAAAATTTCATTATCTATAAAATGGGGGTCAATAAAATTGTTAGATTTAAATGAAAGTAAATAAAGTGATAGAATGATAGAAAACCTAAAGCTATCAAGTCCGCTCAGACAAATGGTAAGCCTACATTAGATTTTTTTTAAAGCTATGAATCTTACCAGGAAAGACCACCTCACCTTTCTACCCCAGAGAACCTTGTGGTTTCAAAGAACTGGCTTTTCCATTAGCAGCCCAACACTTAACCAATAAATCCTAAACATAGCACCTTTGAACCACCTCAAGAGCAAAACCTTTCAGTATATGATACATTACAATTTATGCATGTATTGATATACATTAGCTATCTGTCAGTCTATGGACTAAGGTGCACCTGGTCCAGGCCATGGACTTCTTAATTGCTTGTTGTGCATCTGAGAGCTGGAAAATAAATAAAGTACAGAAGAAGTGATGCTTTGAGTTATGGTGCTGGAGAAGATTATTGAACACACCATGGACTGCTAAGAGAAAAAAACAGGTCTTTCCAAAAGAGGCTGAAACCAAGGTGCTCCCTGGAGGCAAGAATTTTGAAGCTATCTCACATGATGCCAAGAGGAGTTGTTGAAGAAGATCACCATGCTTGGAAGAAGCACAGCACAGAAGATGAAGATCCTGGATGAGATGGAATGACAGTGACTGTGGCAATGGGGTCAGGTGTGGCAGAGATTATGGGTTTGGTACAGGATGGGGCAAGAGTCAAAGCCATTGTTCATATGGTTGCTATGGGTTGTAGTTGACTCAATGGCATAGAACGACAACATAGAGTTTTCAAGGCTATAAATTTTCAAGGAAGCAGATAGCTTCATCTTTCTCCTGTGGAGTGATTCAGAAAATAAAACTTCTGACCTTTTGATAATTATTGTTATTGTTGTTAGATACCATTAATTTGACTTCACTCTATCCTGTGCCAACTTTATGGTCTTTTCTATGCTCAAGCTCATTTTTACAGTCACTTTGTCAATCCATTTTCTTGACTATCTTCCTCTCTTTCTCTGATCATCTACTTTTAATAGCACGAAGACTTTTCCCAAGGACTTGTTAGAGCCACCTCTACCTGAGAACATACCCAAAGTAGGTGAGATAAAGTTTCACATTCTCGCCTATAAGGAGAATCCTTAGTTGTACTTCTTCCAACATAGACTTATCCTTTTGATTAACAATCGAAAACTTTAACCATTGCACTGCTAAGACAGGAGGTGGGTTTAGTGGATTTGGGGTATGCTATTTGAGCATTTTCTCCATTTTGGACGCCATTTCATTCACACACTCAGGAAAAACCACTAATACAGGGTGTGATTTTTCTCATTCAATCATTGACCATCAAAGATTGAATTATCTGCAGAAGAAATAAACAATTAGTAAAGCTGAATAGATTTACACCTAGAATTTATTTTAAATGTCAGCCACACCTTTCTATAGGAAGTAACATTTTAAGATATGATTAGTATTCTGAGTGAAGGTTGATGGTAAACATTGTGTTTTTTCATTATCATGAGGTGACAAAATTATCCACGTTCAAAGGTACAACAACTGCAGAGTGGCTAAAACCCTACTTTTCTTTGCCTATTTTAATTGGCTGTTATCTATAATTTATTTCTTCTTAATCACCTATAGAAGATATTTATATGCAAACCTGCTAAAGCTTTAACATTTGTTATGAAAGAATGGTATCACTGAGTCTTAAAAAATGAAACATTTCATGTGAGGACTTTGAGGCTGCTCACAGTTCTCATTTATTGCGGTGCACTATCAAGTTGAAAGTGACTAATAGCTGACCTTTTGGCAGGTTTTCTGTTCTTTTTCTTTTTTAAATGTCAGAACATTTTTAAAGCCAGTAAATTACACAGGAGGAGATTGCCCATATTTCTTCATTGGAGAAGCTGGTGGATTAGAAGCACATGCCTTGGCGAGCTCTGGTGGCCGAGTGGCAAGGAGATACACTGCAATCCCAGAGGTGCACGGTTCAAATCCACCAGATGCTCTGCTGGAGAAGGGGGAACAATCTCCTCCTGTACCAGTCAGATCTGATTTGACAGTTGTTGTTGTTATGTGCCGTCGAGTCGTTTGTGACTCATAGTGACCCTATGTACAACAGCCCTTAAACCGTGCTCTATCCTGTCTTTGACAGTACACACACAAATATAATAATAAAAAAGAAAAAAAGAAGCACATGCCTTTAAGGTTGAAGCACAGATTCTTACCACTAAGCTACCAGGGCTCCCTGGTAGCCTGTATAGGTGGTGGGACAGGATGTCAAAGGAGAGGAATACCGTCAATTAGGTGGACTGACACAGTCACTGCAGCAATGGGCTCAAGCATGAGCCCATTATGAGGATAGCACAAGATAAGACAGGGTTCAGATCTTTGTTTATAGGGTCTCTATGAGTCATACTCCACTCAACACATCTAACAAATTCTTGTCTTGTTGAGACAGGAATTCCTAATGTCTCCTCAATCAGACTTAAATAATTAAAACTAATAAATAAATTGGTATAGAATAATGACAAGGGAAAGAACAAATCAGAAATTCTGCCCCTTTACAGTGCTATAATTTTGGAGATATATATATATATATTAAATGATCCCTTTGGATGAATGTGCTTCTAGCACTTAAATTTTGAAGTAAGACAATCTAAAATTAGATCCATGAGAGCTTTATACCAAAGAGTTAATCTTTTGGAACTATTCTCATTTCTGTAATAAAGATAATAATTCTTATTTCACAGCGATGGGAAAGTCTGCTGTTAGGGAAGACTAAGGTGCGTCTGATACAGGCCATGGTCTTTGCACTCACTTGTTATGCATCAGAGAGTTGGACAATGACTAGGGAGGACAGAAGGAGAATTTATGCCTCTGAGCTGTGGTGCTTGAGAAGAGTATTGAACGTCCCATGGACTGCCAAGAAAATAGACAGATTCATCCTGGAGAGGGTTAAACCAGGCTACTCCTTGGAGGCAAGGATTCTGGGGCTTCATCTGACATACTTTGAACATGTTGCCAGGAGCGACAGGAGAGGGACATCATGCTTGGGAGGGTGGAGGGACGGGGCAGAGGGGAAGTCCCTCTATGAGGTGGATTGATTCAGTGACTGGGGTAATCGGGATGGGTGTGTCAGAGGAAAGTGCAATTGGCACAGGATAGAGCAGGGGATAGGGCTGTTTTACATAGGGTCGCTATGAGTCGCAAATGACTCGACGGCACACAACAACAACAATGACAACAACAGGGTTATAGAACTATCACATTTCTAAGATTATTATAAATTGACCAATGTTTACAGTGCTATTATTAATAATAAGCAGTATTAGGCAATTATTTCATACCAAGACTTGTGCTCTATGAATGGTATTTTCTAACTAAATTATTTAGGTGAAAATTAAATGAGATATATATTATCTCATTGAACCACTATATCTGATTTGGAAGTGATATGAGGCTTAAGAAAGTTAAAAGACAGTTAATCGTCAGGTGTGAAAAAAACAATGTACACAAACTTTGTATTTAAACCAGTATAAAATAAAAAGAAAATACAAAAAAAAAGAACCCTTTAAAAAAAAAACAAAACACCCAACCATGAAATTCATCATTACAAACCTGTCAAATGTAGGATATAATAATTGAAATTAAGTTTATTCTTTCATTTTTTTCCAAACAAGTATTTGCTAAGAAATAGATCCATTGAATAAAGCAAGCCCTGTAGGAACTTGTAAGGTATGTTTTATAAGCTATCAAACACGTTCACTATCCCAGTCACTGTCTGTAGAATTGATTCAAAAGTGACTAGGGACTCCCAGGAAAGTTGAGTAAGAGATTGTGGAGAGTCCAGTAGAGAGATGATGTTGGCTTCAACAAGGAGGGTATTAGTGGAGTTGAAAAAGCCTACATGAATCAAGAATATTCACTGCATGTAAAGATAGTGTGTGTGCTGCAATCCCAAAGACACACAGTTTGAGGCCACCATGAGAGGATGGGCAATCTCCTCTGGAAACCCACTGGAGGGTCAGCTATGAATTGGTTCTGAATCTACCATACCCAACAGCAACATATAATTTCTCGCTATATCCAGATATAAATAAATCTGATACATAATTGTTAAAAAAATTTCAAAACAAAAGATGTTCATAATATTTTACAACTTGTAGTGTTTTATATTTGACTATCTCTTGATGCATAATTGAATTTCTTTATTGTTTTATAAAATTGCTATATCAAATTGACTTTATATATATTTCTAGATTGTTAATTAAAAATTAATATATTTGCAAAAAGAAAATCTAAAACCACAAACCTGTCTTAAATATGTCTTATTATAGGATAATTAAAATTCTGCATAATTAAAAAAAAAGATAGTGTGTGTGGTGATTGAAGATAAGAGGCGAGCAAGAATGACCTCCCATCTTTTATTCTGAGCAGTAGAATGAACATCCAAAGTGAAGGAAAGAACTCTTTCTAGTCTCAAATCACAAACTGTAAACCATTTTAATGGCATTTTTGTTATCTTGAATAATATTAAAAATATATTTGAAGTTCATGGATGATCAGATATTTTTGTGAAAAAAGACAAGTTATTTCTTCCTTTGAGAAAATGATGAAACAAAATTTTTACATAAAATTTGTCATAAATTTATAATTTTCAAAGTTTATTCCTAGAGACAGGAATTGGCTAAAATTCTCTTGTAAATTTTTTTAAATAGGAATTTCAATACATACAATATTTTGGGGAGATTTGAGGGAGGATAAAACGGTAAAATAATTTACCAGAATATTAATATTGGATTATGGGGTTCTATGCACTTTTTATTTATTCCACAGTTTATATTTTCAGATTTTCTGTAATATTTAGGCAATATTTTTATAACTAGTAAGTGAAAGATTTGATTAAGAGGTATCTTTAAAGTTTAATTATTATGTCTATCTGTAGTGATAAAGAGTTGCACTACCAACTCAAAAATGTTTATAGTTCCAATCCACCAATAGGAGAAAGATGGGCTGTTTCTTCTCATGTGATTCACTCTGAGATCCCACTGAAATGCCAGCTATGTGTCAGTTATGACTTAAAGATACATAACAACAACAGCTCATTGTAGTAAATCCTGACAATCATTCTAATGGCAACTAATCAAAAACCCAATCAAGCCCAATAATGATATAATTGACACAGACCAGGATGATGGTTAATGTGGGACCACTAAAACTTTTGAAGTCTTGATGTCCATTATTTGAAGTACTTCTAAAGTTAAATACTTAAAGTTGTTATAGTCTTTAGCTTTCTACATAGTGTTAGGTGAAGTAAGTTATGTGATTCAAATCCACCAGCTGTTCCACAAAAGAAAGACGGGCAAGCAACTCCCAGACAATTTACTGCCTCTGAAAACCCACTGGAGGGTCAGCTATGTGTTACTTCAAACTTGAAGGCACATACCAACAACAACAAGGTGAAAGAACCATCATAGTTCTTTAGAAAGTCTTTTCGTCATTCATGACATTGCCTGTTTTCTTTCCTTCCAGGGTCAATGACTGTATCTTACGGGTGAATGAAGTTGATGTGTCCGAGGTTTCCCACAGTAAGGCAGTGGAAGCTCTGAAAGAAGCAGGCTCTATTGTTCGACTGTATGTACGTAGAAGACGACCCATCTTGGAGACTGTTGTGGAAATAAAACTGTTCAAAGGACCTAAAGGTAATATAAACATGAATGTCTCACACTGAGTTCTAACTGGGTTGAAATTTATGCCACACTCACCTGCAATGTACTTTCCTTTCCACCTTCCAATATTCATGGTTACCAGAGATTGGAATCCTGCAATAATGATTTTTTTACAAAGAATAAAAGGTGCTTATAATTTAAATATGAAGTTGGACTAGGAAAGGACTTATTTGTTTAGGAATGTCTTTAAACTGATAAATTTTAAATCTTACTAGATCATCATGTCTGATTGATTACATATTACTATCCCACTGCCATTGAATAGATATGGGCTCATAGTAACCCTCTGTCAGGTTTATAATTCTGTAAATCTTTACAGGAGGAGATTGTTTATTTTTCTCCCTCAGAGCAGCTGATGGGTTTGAACTGCCAGCATTTTGATTAGCAGCTCCACACGTTATACACTATTTTTCAGTTAGAGATTATAATCTTCCTTTAGCAAAATGGTAATGGAACTAAAACTAATTAAAACAATCTATCTTTGGATAATAATTTTTTTAATAACACTGTTGGGATTTTTGTTTTAATTTTATGATACCCTTGTGTGTTGTACCTAACAAGGACTACATAATGGTTTATACTTGAACTAGTGAATATAATGTAAAATTTATTATGTTTTTGAAATGTCTATTGAGCCCTTGAGGTACTTGTAGTTTCTCTAGGGAATTGCATAAACAATGAGATGAATCATTAAACTGAATTTTAAGAATAATCATTTCAACCCTGTACTACACAGAAAGATGTCATTTAATATTGGCTTAACACTCTTAAATATTTTAAGAAAATCTGATAATTAGTTTAATAGTCTTAAATATTTAGGAGAACATGGTTTTATAGTTGTTCTACTTTGAGTGAACCATTTATTCTTTCCCTTAAAATCTATTTAAATCGAATGCTATTGCACTTAAAAAATAATAAGAGCATGTCCTTCTCTGAGAGGTAGTAATGGGTAGTATTGAAGATCCCAAGGCAACTAGCCCAAGAATCTGACAGCAATGAAAAATCCGATTCATCCATTACATGTACTAGTGGAGTGAGCCAGCTTGGATGAGGGTCTCAGCTTGCGTAAAATTCAACTACATTGCTGTTCAACACAGATCTACCCCAAAGAGTTCAAACCAAAAAAGAAAATATTTCCCCCTAAATGGAATTTGACTCATTGTGACGCCATGTAAGTCAGAGTATAACTCTGCACCATAGGATTTTCAATGGCTCTTTTTTTGGAAGTAAAATTCCAGGCCTTTCCTCTGAGGTACTTTGGGGTGGACCAATCTTTCAGTAAGTACTTTCAGTAATTAAGTAGCTGGGCCTATTTATCTATTTATAGCAACCAAGGTATGTGATGATTAACGGATACAAAAAAATGTCCAAAGTTCTAAACTGATGGTTTGCACAAGATGAACAGCAGAGTTGAATGGTTAGCAATATAAACTCTGTAGTAAACATTCTCAGCTTGGAATGCTATTTTTGTCCATCATCAGCTGTTTGATCTTGGACAAATTTCTTAACCTCTCTTTGTCTTAGTTATGTTTTCTGCAAAATGCAGGTAATAACAATACTTGCTTTGGAGAGTGTTGTAAAAAACAGACAAATCAGTTCACGTAAAGTGTTTCAATTAGCACTGAGCACATTTTGACTAGCAAAGTAATATTAATTGTGGTGGTGGTGGTGGTGGTGGTGGTGGTGGTGGTGTTAAATTCTTCATGGTCTCTTATACCTGTTATTGATCTCCTGTGACAGAGTAAAATTTTCTTTGCTATTATTTTTATGGAACATATTACCAAGTCTTTCTCTTCTGGAGCCACGGAGTGGGTTTAAACTGACAATATCTTAACTATTATACCACCAAACAAAAAACCAAAATACTCACCCAACCCAATACTGCTAAGTCATTTTCAATTTGTGGTGACCTTAGGAGACAGAGTATTACTGCTTCATATAATGTCTACTCTTTGTACAGTAGTCCTGGTTGCATAGTGCATTGCACTGCTTAATGGAAGGTTGACAGTTCGAATCCATCAAATACCTCAATAGCAGTAGGTTTGAGTTTTGGTTTGAAATCTTTAGATATCAAACTGTCATATCTTTCTCCTACAAAATAACTAATGGATTTGAACCTCTTACCTTTCACAAAGCAATCAACTGCTTAACCATTGCATTACCAACCTCTTATATTTTAACTATGAACTGTATACTCCAAGTTATTTGTAACATCATTTTCTACACAAGTTCACTTTTTGTAATAATTATTTGGCTATGGATTTTTAAGATGCTTCTAGATTCCTCATGGACTGAATTCAGATGCATTAGATGATATAACTTAAATATGAAAGAAAAATATTAACCATATCACAGTAGTTAGGGGCATTAAAGAAAATATTTCCTGTAATACAGTTTTCTAGAATATAATATTAAGGTGCTTTAAACCCAAATAAAATGTAACCATTTCTACAATTCAATTAATAATGATTATTCAGCCCAGAGTAAAGGCAAATTATTAGCTTAACATGTATTAACAGACTTTCTGCAATCCATTCTCCCAGTGGTCTCCAGCTGTGTATCAGAATGCTAAAAAAACTTACTGAATTGGCTAAAAATGTTTTAGGTCTGCTTGTTTTATTTTGCTTTAGATATTTTTGTTTGGTTGGTGGGTTTTGATAACTAGGCTCCTCTCAGGCTAGTATACTTTAGGTGAAACTTTCTCCTATTTGGGGCTAGAATGGGCAAAGATTGTCCTGAGACATTGTGTAGGGGTTGTGGGGAGAGGTGAGTATTAAAATCTTTTCATGACAATGCACAGCTCATGGGAGTTGAGGTTACATGTAAGCAGGGACTGTTGAGAGAGAAGACTCAAGGAAACTATTAGAAGTGACTTTAAACTACTGAAACCAAGACCCTGCCAAATCCTGATAGACAGTTGTGGGCCAGGTTACGTTAATGGCCCTACTGAGAGTTTGCTGCGCCCATTTATTTTTTCATACTGTCATCATCCAGAGATGACTACTGTGGATTTGTTTAAATAAAGTTCATGGATTTGCGGGGAGAAAGAAGGGAATTCTTTTATTCATTATTTAAATTTCTTTTTAAAAAAATTATTATACTAGTTAATTTACAAAATTGTTTCTCACCACAGTTCCCTCCCATTTCCCTAACTCTGCCTATCAAATTGTGCAGTCACATAATTAATTCCTCTCCCTTCCACTCATCCTCATCCTCATCCCTCTACTTCTACCCTCCCCCATTGGATTCTCATGCTCATTCTACAATAATGATTTTATACAATATTTGTCCTTATGAGAGTGAGTTAGTTCCTTCAGGATAATGCACTCAAGTCCCTCCCAAGTTAGTTAATAATTCACAAAATGATTGCTCCTGCGTGCTGTGTAGTATTCCATTGTATGAATGAACTACAACTTCTCAATCCATTCAATTGTGGTTGAACAGCAAAATCAGAGTAGATAGGAAACTGGGATTGGATTTTAAATTAAATCTGATGGGGTGTTACAATCCAAACTTTGCCTGGCACCTTGTTATTCTTTGATAACGAATGATCATATATTAAAAATTATTTTCTACCAATGTTTAAATCCTGCCATAGAAATGCTTATGTCAGTGGAACATATTGGTGAATCAGATGTGCTCTCTGTCCTCAGGAAGTCCTACTGGGAGAGGGAGACATTATGTCTACTAGTTTTAATGCAGGGTAGAATGAAATCAGTTCTGTAACAGAGCTTCAGCTATCTATACTGTGGAGCAAGGAGGAAGATGTGATTTTTATTAACCAAGACAGCCAAAATGTTCCAAGGAGTTCCATTTTGTATTAAAAGATAATTTAATGTGTGCACAGAAAATTGTATCTGGGCTTCCTTGACTCGGTGGGTACTGTCTCTTGTGATTAGGGACTTTTGAATCAACTGTGACTCTCAGCGGTGCCACATGACAGAACAGAGCTGCCCTGTGTATTTTAGGCTGTAAATGTGTATGGGAACAGATTATTTTGTGTTTCTTCCACAGAACCAAAGGGTATATTTGAATTTCCAATCTTCAGGTTTATACTTCAGCACTTAACCAGTGTACCAGCAGGGGGATCTTATCAATAATGCTGCCAAATGAACCAACTAGTCTTGGGTATGAGTGCACAATCCGTTGCTGAATTAACGGGCTTCATTTAGTCATTTAGTCCTTTGGGCATCTAGTGGGCATTTGCTATAAGCTGGGCTCAGAGCCAGGCAGTGGAGTACACAGCGAAAGCGAAAGCAAATGAGAAAAAGAGGGACCTTGCTCTCAATGAATAAGGATGATAAAAAAAGAATTTGGGTGGAGGTGTTTGAGAAGAATACTGAATATCCCATAAACTGCCAAAAGAGCAAATAGATATCTCCTGCATATAGTTCAGCCAGAGTGCTCCTTGAAGGGAGAGATGACGAAGCTTCGTCTCACATACTTTGGGTATGTTTCTAGGAGAAGCAATTCCTTGGAGAGGGACATCATTCTTGGAAAGGTGAGGGTCGGCAAAAGAGAGGAAGAACCTCAGTGAGCTAGGTAGACACAGTAACTGCAGTAATAAACTCACATGTGTCAGAGGGTCACTATGAGTTGTACTTTACTCGACAGCACCTGACAACAACAACAAGAACTCTCAATGAAATTATAGTCTGATAGGGGGAAATTTTAAATCCGTGCCCACAAGAAAAAAAAAAATTAGGAGAAATTCTGTGAATGAACTAAATAGTCATAATGGTATTCCAATTACAGAAGGAGTTAAAGGGATTTCTCTGGTGAAAAACCACTTAACCTGAGCTTTCATATAAATGAAAGTTAGCCAGGCAAAGTGAGGAGGAGTATTCCTGATTGAAGAAAGTATGTATAAATTCCCTAAGGTAGGGAAGATCATAATACCAAAAAATTAAAAGAAGTTAAATATGGCTGGAGCTTAATAATGGAACAATGAATGTCAAGAAACTATATTGTCCAAGTCAACAGAAACCAGGCTATGTAGTTCTTTGCTGACTATATTTAAGGATTTTTAGTTTTATTGTATGTAAAGTAGGAAACAGTGAAATATTATATTAGATTATAACATAAACAGATTCATTTTATTTAGAAGACTTTTCCTAGCTACTGTCATTTTAGAAAATAGATTGAAGAGAGATAGGAAATATAAAATAGTTAAGGATTATCTGAGAAGAGTAGATAACTAAGTATAGATGTGTGCTGTATTTGGCATTATTGATGGCAATTATTGATTAATTAAGTGTGGAGTGTGTCAATATAACACCCAGTTTTCTAATTTAGTAATTGAATGGCTTGAGATACAATTTTTCTGAGATAGGTAACATTGAATAGGAACCTATTTGTTGGAAGGATATTAAAAATTTATCTGGAACATGTTGGGAAGGCGGCCTTATCAGAGACAGATTTAAAGTAGGTAAAACTGGAGAAGTGACTAAAAAACCCTGACATATACATATTCTGGGTTGATTCTATATTGTTCTAATTATCTAATTTTGGGGAAATACCTTAGTAATTTATTTTTACCTTTTGTAATATTTTTTAATGTAAAACTATGACAATCTCAGCTATCTGAAACAATTACGAACACTTCGTAAAACCTAGTACCCAGGCTGTTTTGTTTTGATGTTTTGTTTGTTTGTTTGAAGGGTTTTGTTTTGCTTTTAAAAAATAATTTGTGTTTGTTCTAGTGTTTTATTTTTGATACAGAACAAATGGTAAACAGAGAATATAAAAAAGTATTATTCCTTTTATGTAGATAGAATATTAATATATCATACTTGGAGCACTGGTTTGTATAAAAATTACATTTCTAGCTTTATACTTCTATGCCCCTACATTTATTGATTTACAAAACAATTAGTACAATACACTAATCTGAGATAACCTTTGACATCTATGATCTGTATGTATAGCAGAACTGAACTTCCAGATACTCAAGTAGAATAATTGGTTAAAGATTTATGGTTGTGTATCTTTTTTAACAATACACACACTCACGCAAAAAATAAAAATCTTGTCCTTAGTGTTACAGATTTGATCATTGCCATTAGGTGGAGTATCTGTGTGTGGTCAATCAGCTGAGAGAAAAACAGGTAATCATATTTAGGAAGCAATGATTAGACAAATCTATTTAGGCTTTCAAAGCAACCAAAAATATATAAAGAAGAAAATCTGAAATGTGCATGCTGTTTCCCAGGAGATAAGTTTAGAATAGGAGCCTTTCTGTTGACTTTCCCTAAAACATCTAAGGACTAACCTCTAAGGAGCTGTATATTTAAACAAGTAGAGAACAGTTCGTTTCTGTGGCCTTGACAGAGAACTCTAAAAGTATCTAAGATATGAGATACCTTCTTTTCAGGTGCTCTTGTTGCTTGAGAACATTATAGGTGTTTAAAAGCCAAGTTCTAAAACTGCCAGTGCCAGAACCACACTCAATGGTACACAACAACAACCTGAAGACTGAAGCCTTGCTGGCATAGAGTGTTATGTGTTGAGAATCAAGGCAGGAAAAAGATGAGGCAGTCTGTTCTCATTAAGATTTACAACCTTGGAAACTCGATGGCGTGTCATCATGAATCAAATTGACTCAATGGCCAAGAGTTATATAAAAATAGACTTGACTGTGGCTTTGGTTTAGTGATCCTACTTGTTTAGAAAAATAAGAATAATAAAAATATCACTCTAGGAACATATTTCAGCTATTCTCCCTTGTTCTTTTTATAAAATTGTTTTTTGGGGTTTGTTTTTGTTTTTAATTTTTAGTCCTTTATTGCAGCTCTTGTGTGAATTATCTCATAGTGATTTTTGTTGATCCTTTACTTTACCCAACAGGATGTTTTTTTTCTATTGACTAATCTTTTTGGGTGAAGTTACTAAAGTCAGACTAAGTTTCACCAATTCCAAAATCTCTGTAGATGTTCATTGAAATGAAAAATAAATAATTTAATAAAAAATTTTTTTAAAATGTTTTTGACCAGCATTGTTCCTTAAGGTTTGTCCCATCATGGATAACTCACTAACATAACCTTCTGCAGTCAAATTGAGATTCTGACTTAGCAGCTCTGCAGATAGAATACAAATACTTCATGAGATTTCCAAAGCTGTAAATGTTTTTGACAGCTGTAGATGTTAGGTGCCGACTCATAGAGACTTTATATAAAACAGAACAAAACACTGCCTGGTCTTGCATCATCGTGAGAATTGTCACAATTTTAAGCTCAGCATAGCAACTGTGTCAGTTCATCCCAGTGAGGAACAGCATCTTTTCCACTGATCCTTTACCTTACTAAGCATAGCCTTCCCCAGGAACTGGCCTCTCCTGATACCATTCTAATGTGTATCTTACCATCCTTGCTTCTAATCAGCATTTTTACCATATTTTTTCTTGATGCTTCATTTGCTTTTCTGGCAGTTGGTGTTTAAATTCAGTATTCTTCAAAACTGTAACTCAAAATATCTTTCTTTTTCAATTTTCCTTATTCATTGTCCAACTTTTGTGGATATATCAGGCAATTGAAAATATTATGCCTCAGGTCAGGCGCACTTCTGTCCTCAATGTGACTTCCTTGCTCTTTACCACTATAAAGAGATTCTTTGTCAGCAGATTCTTGCAATACGATACATTATTTTTTGACTGCTGCTTCTGCAAGAATTGATTATATAGGCCCAGATAAAATAAAATCCCGTACAGGGTCAGTCTTTTCTCTGATTATCACAATGTTCTTTATTGGTCCAGTTGTGAAGAGTTTTGTTTTCTTTATATTGTGGTGTATCCCATACTGAAGGCCACAGTCTTTAATCTTCATCAGTATGTACTTTGATCAAAGTTATGTCATCTTATGTTCCTTATGCTTTATTTGTCTTTATGTTAGTATAACTTCTCAAGCTTTTTACAGTATATAGAATTAGTAAACATAATGAAATGGCACACCCGTTTCCTAACTTTTAGCCAAGTACTATCAACCTTTTTGTTCTATTTGAACCCTCTTGGCCCAAGTACAGGTTCCAAATGAACACAGTTAAGTATTCTGGAATCCCTATTCTTTGGAATTTAATTGGTAAAGCTCTATGATCCACATAGTTTAGTATTTTTGTATAACCAATAACAGATGAATATATCTTTATAGTATTTTCTCCTTTCAACCAAAATCCAGTCATCAGTAATGATTCTAAAAAACTCACACTCATAGCCATTGTGTCAGAATCACCTCAGAGCTGACCCTCCAGCAACTTTCCAGAGGCTACAAATTTCAGGGGAGCACGTTGCCTGTCTTTCTCTTCAGGACCTGTTGGTGGAGCCAAACCTCCAGAGGGGCACCCTTTTTGTTTAGCAGTGGGACTACCTCCATCACCTGTGCTCCAGATTATAAACATATTTGCATTTATAGAATCTTTATCAGTTCAAACGGGAACTTCCAATAAGGCTTGTGACTATAACAGTGACTAAAATGCACCAAGTGGTAAAGTCCCTACACTAACAGCCATATAATATATGCCATTCAATCACTATAGAAACCACACAAACCTACATCCTTAGTAGCTATGAGACTGAGTCAATAGAATGGCCTGTAATGAATATATGCTAAATGACTATTAAATGAACTAATATTGTAATTGAAAATACAGAGATTAAGAAATCGTATGTTTGGTTGCTATCAGAAAGCTTAGCAGTTAGAGCTCATCAGTGACACTGTAGTGATGGTCATGAGGTGCTCTGAAACACGTCCCCATCTCTCCACCCCAATTCCTTTCATTACTACCTACACTGTGGACACTTACCAATGACTTTTATTTTCTTGTGGGAGAGTAAACCTAAATGTCTACTCCTATAAAGATTATTATGTAAAGGAAAAGGGAAAATCCAGTGGGGATTTGGAAGGACAGGGTAATGGTGGGCATAGGTAAACAGTGATTAACTTTATAGAGCATAATCAATGGAAATGATTGCATGAAACACAATGTCAATGGAGAGTGTGAAATACAAAGTACACAAATTATATATGCAAACCAATATAAAATAAAAATTTAAAATAAAAAAAGGGGGAAAAATCTATATGAGACATACACTCTGTCCTTTAGGATCACCTAGGAGTCTTAATCAACCAACACACCCAACAACAGCACAGATTAGCTACCCTATAATCGTCCCATCCCTCCACCTCTGTTGGTGAATAGCTTTGTCATCGGTATTCTTACACGTTATATTTTCTGTCATCTGATCACAATAACCTAGGGATGTTTAGTTTAGCAAAGCTTTCAGTTGTGTAAAACTTAGCTGTACATACCCAACACTTCTCCACACCACTGGGTAGGGACTGAACACAAAGATTATACAACAGCTTTGAATTACAGGAAAACCAACCATTTACTGCATCAAGGGCCACCATGCATTCCTGACTGTCTCGCCAGGTGGTAAATGATAGTGTGTATTTATTTTTAATGCACGTGCACTGAGTGCAGAACACAGTTTGTTCTTTATTCAGTCCTATGTCCTGGGCTCTGAGTTCTGAGCTGTAGGTGGGTGTGGGCCTTTTTATGGTAAAGAACCATCCTGAATAATGGTTTGATTCTTAGTAAGCACAAATGGTAAATTCAGCTGTTTAGCATGAGGTCTCTAAACATTACATTTTCCTTTTAGTGCTAACATTGTTTCAATACTCTTGAATTACCAAAATTGGTCCCTTGGGTACATAGGGAAATGTACTTGAGTGTGTAGTTAACACAACCTTTTCTTGAAATGTATAGTCAGAAAACATCGATTTGTATTAAGTCAGGTAAATAGTCTTCTTGACCATAAATTGTGGCTAAATCACAACTTTCCATTGGCAAAGAATTATGCATCTGATGTATCCACCTTGCTACCAGTAACTTTATATAGAATTATTTTATACACAATAGGCTAGTTTCTGATTGGTTTTGGGTAAAAGATGTAGCTGTAAATGTAGAAGCTTTTTACTCTATGCTAATATCTGGTTACTCTTCATATAATGATGTCTGTAAACAAACTCTCTCCCAAGACTTGGTATCAAATGATTTATTGATGAAAAGTAAGCTACAAATATTGCTACTGTCGTCCCCACTGTTCTGTTCATTACAACATCATGGGAGAACAAATCATTTTATATCATTTGCTAAATCAATGTGAAATTTAAAGAATTATACCATTTTTCTTATTTGTCCTTCAGGGATAATAGATGGCCATTTTTTTTTCTTTTCTTAGCATGCTTTTTAAAATGAGCCCATAATTTTTAGCAGAATTTATGATGAATAGCTCCTTGAGTAAAGACTCGGTCATGGTGTAATCTGTAAAGATTTGTGCTGCTTATTCAAAGCCTGTGAACCTACCAGGTGCTTTTAGCAACAAAGATGGACAGTCTCCTTCAATGCAACTTACAGGCTTGGAAACACACTGGAAGATCAGCTATGAATCCAAACCAGCCATCAACAGTGAGAGAAAGAGAGAACGCAGAAAAATCGTCAATGACAAATTTATTTTCAAGATGAACATTTAAGATGAAAAAGGAAAAATATCACTTACATATGGTTTTAATTTTCACGCTTCAAAGCTTTATCCTTCACACAGCAAACTCTGTTAATTAGGAGTGTCTTTTCCCAGGGTGGGTATTTGTCTGCATATTGTTTTTTAAAAAGAAATGTGTACAACAACAGCCCAGAATGAGAGATCTATCACTGCAGAGAGGACTGGGGCAGGAGAATGTAGATAATTGTGTAACAAAGAATGGTTCCTTTAAAAAGAAAAAAGTAAACAAGGGAGAGGGAAGAGAGAGTGAGGGAGTAAAATGTGCAAGAATGAATGAATGAAAATCTAACTTCTCTGTAAATGTTCATTAAAATCACATTTAAAATAAATTTTATTTCAAAAAATGTGTTGCCAAGGTAAATACTAAGACTTAGTATCTTTCTAATTTATAGCCAACAGCAAAGGAGTAGGCTGAAATAATGCACTCTTTCTCTGCACACTGCCACTGACTTCATGCTGAATTCATCACGCTTCCTTAACTTAATCCATTTTTTGGGTTCCCTAATTCATCAACCAGTGTACATTAAATTATTTTCCTTCTATGGAACATTGTGATCCAGTAAAATTAAAGCTTGCAATATCTTTTATTCAGGAACTGTGACCTCTAATGTGGTTAAGCTGTCAATCAAATACCATGTACTACATGGACTTTGTCTCTGAAAATAATTCCATTGTAGCTAGATACACTGAGCACTTGTCTCATACAGAAAACATAATGGGGGAAAAGGAAGTTACGTCTTGATTCTTAATGCCCACTTTCAAAAGCCAACTTAAGCATTTTAACATGGAAGATCCTATGGGTCAGTCAGTTATGAAATTATACCAATTATAATTACAAATTTAAATAAAAATATATTTTTTAAAGGTTTTGAAAAATGCATTACCATTAAGTTGATTCTGACTCATGGTGACCCTATATGGTAAGCAGAGTAAAACTAAGAGTGTTCTTGGCTACAGTCTTTATGGAAGTAATTCCCAGTCCCTTCTTCCCCTGTATCACCAAGTGTATTCCAAACACCAGCTTCTAGGTTAGCAGACAAATGAAAACTATTGGCTCTACCTAACATCTAATTGGCTCTAGTAGCAAGAAGCTGCACTGCAATCCCAAAGGCACTTAGTTCAAGGCCACTAGCTGCTCCCTGGGAGAAGAATGGGTAATTTCTTCCCATGCAATTAACTGCCTCTGAAAACCCACTGGAGGGTCAACTATGGGTCGGTTCCAACTGTACAGTACACAACAACAACAGTACCAATATTGGGGGGGGGACGGAAATGTAGAAATTATCAGTTGAGACTGAAAAGAGAGCCACTAGGAAGCAGGAAGAGTGAAGATGATACTGAAAACAAACAAACAAAAAAAACAACCCACAACCAAAAAGCCCAAGGTGGGTCTTTCTGGACAAGTCAGTGCTTATGGAAGTCAAAAGAGAGGTTATATAGAGACCATTCATTATAGATCAATAATATTATAAAGACAGAGTTCCATAGTGGCTTTCTATGAAGGTAAAAATATTTTTGAGTGTTCACATGCAGTTAAGGTATAAGTTAAAATTTAACCTCTAATATAATCTGCATTATTCAGATGACACAACCCTGCTTGCTGCAACTGAGGAGGACCTGAAGCACTTGCTGCAGAAGGTCAAAGACTGCAGCATTCAAAATGGATTGAAGCTCAACATCAAGAAAACAAAAATTCTCACCACTGGGCTAATTTGCAGCACCATGATAGATGGTGAAGAGATTGAGATTGTTAACAGCTTTAGTTTGCTTGGCTCCACAACCAGCACACTTGGCACCAGTAGCCAGGAAATTAAAAGACATACTGCGACAGGAAAATCTGCTGTTAGGGACCTCCCCAAAAGTACTGAAGAACAATGGTGTTACTCTGGAGACTAAGGTGCACCTGATACAGGCCATGTTCTTTGCAATTACTGTGCATCAGAAAGCTGGAAAATGACTAGGGAGGGTAAATGGAGAATCGATGCATTTGAACTGTGGTGCTGGAGAGAAGTATTAGTTTACCATACTGACTGCTAAGAGAACAAAGAGGTTTGTCATAGAGAGGGTGAAACTAGGCTACTCCTTGGAGGCAAGGATTCTGAAGCTTCATCTGACATACTTTGGACATGTTGCAAAGCGAGACCAGTGCTCGGAAAGGGACATCATCCTTGGGACATTGGAGGGTCTGTGCAAAAGAGGAAGACCCTCAATGAGATGGATTGGTTCAGTGACTGGGGTAATGGGTGTAGGTGTGTCAGAGACAGCAAGATTGGCACAAGATAGAACAGGGTTTAGGACTGTTGTACATAGAGCTGCTATGAGTCGCAGGTGACTCAACTGCACATAACAACAACAACAACAACAACATAATTTTAATATGTTACTGTTGTTGTTGTTGTTGTTGATTGCCATCAAGTCAAGCATGCTCATAGAGACTCTATGAACAAAAGACCTGATGCCTTTCTATAGCTAGCTATCACCATTTATCCAAGTTCATAGAGTTTTCGTAGGCGTATGGTTTAGGACGTGGATGCCACTCCTGCTTCCAAACCTGTCTTAAACTGAGAACTCCATCAAACACTGTCCACCGTGGGCAACTGTTATGGCATTTAACACCCAAATAGCACAAGGTTTAGCATCACAGCAAACCCAGATTCCCTCAGTACAGCAAATTGACAGAAGAATGATGTACAACCTTGAAGAATGTTCCTTCAAAATATAACACTAATTTCACTTAATGGTTAAGTGCCATCAAGTTGAATACAACTCATAGTGACCCTGTGTACAAAAGACCTGAACCCTGTTCTGTAACTATCATGATTTCTCTATGTTCATAGAGTTTCCTGAGGAATGTGGTTTAAGAAATGCATAATCGATGCCACTCCTGCTTCCAAACATGAATCAATCTGGAAGCTCCTCCAAACACTGTCCATGATTGGTAAACATTATGGTATTTGGCACAAGTGTGGCCCAGTGTTCAGCATCACAGCAACTCCAAGTCACTTCTGTGCAGCAAATAGATGTACCACTTAAAGAATGTTCGCCCTAAAATTAACTAATTAAACCCAAACACAACCAAAAACTTTCCTTATGTGATCCTCATCAAGACATGTGAAATTATCACATTAATATAGCCTCTAATTCAGTTCTTCTCCAGAGCAAAAGGATGGGCAAACTCCTCTTGTGTAATTAACTGCCTCTGAAAATCCACTGGTGGGTTGGTACCATCTCAGTGGCAAACAATAACAACAATATAGATTTATTCATTTGAATCAAGTAAATAATATGTCAATTTTTTAAAGATTCATAATTTTGAAAACAAGAGTTTCTTAGGCAAAACCATACCCACTGCAGTCCAACTCAATTGAGACTCTTGATGACAGTCTATCAGTTTATTTTTTTTTAACTAGAAATATGCTGGGAAGAAACTGCCACTCTTTCTCCTATCGAGGGCCAGGTTGATTTGAATTTACAGCTTTTGGGTTAGCCTTCCAACATATACTGAACTAGGTGTCACTCTAATCTTTTGATATATATTTTTTCACTCCTTTCCATTCACAGTATTGAATTTTTTTCAGTACTGGTTATAAGCTGAAATAGAGGAATGGTACATCTCAGAAGGTATGATGCGTAAAATATAGTGTGTAAAATGTGCTTATTGATTAAAAAAAATAACACATAATTCTCTGATAAATATACAGAGGAAGCTTTATTTAGAATCTTTGACCATCACTCCTACTTTTACTCTAATACTTCTCTAGAGAAACAGCTGGTAGTTCATTTGGGAAACTGCTCTAATCATTGGAATTGTTCTCCCCCGTTAGTGAACTGAAATCTGATGTTATTCTAATGCATATCCTTTAGCCTTATTTCTGGAATCTTTAGGCATATTAGACAAGCCTTCATTGGAAAGTCCCTCAAACATTTGTAGCCACTTCAAATCTCTTCTTGTTATGTGTCGCTGAGTCGATTGTGACTCAATAGCGACCCCATGTACAACAGCTCTGAAACAACTCCCCACCTACCATCCTTTGGGTTTCTGAGACTGTAAATTGCATGGGAGGAGACTGACAATTTTACCTTAATATTACACAACCCCACTCCAGTAACCCTTCCTCTACCTTGTAATTTTCAGACAATTTTACTATTTGTATCTTTTGAATTATCTTGGAGTTGACAAGATCTCACACAAATAACAATACCCGGTATTGGATATTGTTTTTGGTAAGTGCTGTCGAGTCAAATATGATTCATAGCAACCCTATGAATAATAGATCTGAGCTTTGTCCTGTCCTGTGTCATCCCTATCATCCTTGAAACATTTTAGTCCATTACCACAGACACTGTATCAATCCATCTCATTGGGGGTCTTTCTCTTCTTCACCAACCCTCCACCTTTCCAAGCATAATGTCTATTTTAAAAGTATAGTCTCTCCCAGCACCCTGTCCAAAATATGTGAAATGAAGCTTCTCTGTCTTAACCTCCAAGGAATATTCTGGTTGCACTTTCTCCAAGCAGTCCATGGGATATTCAGCACTCTTCTTCAACACATTCAAATGCATTGATTCTTCTCTCATACTTACTTATTGTCCAGCTTTCTGATGCATGGCAGGTGATTGGAAAGATCATAACTTGAATAAGGCACTCCTTTGTCTTCAAACTGACCTCACTGCTCGTCAGGACTTTAGAGAGATCCCTGACAGTAAACTCTCCCAATGCTATAGAAATGTATTTTTATTATGTATTAAGTATTTTTAAGCCTAGGCCATTGTGAGGATAGTGGTCTCTGTGAGCTCCTTATTCTACACTTGTTAATGAAACATAAAACAATATCAGCTTTGTTTTTAAGCATCTTTTTGGGTTGGTTAACATTAACATCACAAATAGTTAAATATTTCTAGTAATCTCTTGACTACTCAGGTCTACTTACGGCATGCTATTTTTTAGTAGTTTTATTTTTAATATGAATTTATTATTTCTAATTTACTACCTTATAATATTGTTAGAATGAGACTAGCATCCTGAAATACTGACAGTGTTTTAGTAGTAATTTAATCATTCTCCCATCAGCCATCTTTTCCTCTCTTATGTTAGTTGCAGGTAGTCTGAATGTAGACAGATTCTATTCTCAGGAACAAGATGGAATTCGTCGGAAACATAGGCACATATTTCCCGGCATACATAGATAAGTCAATCCCACAGATATAGAGACTGCCTGCAGACAAAATTTTCCACCAAGCAGCTTTTATACACTACGATTTTAAAATTATATGGACAAATTCATTTTATCTGTTCACAGAAACTCTCTTCCTCAAGAAGTCACAATAGAACAAAACAGAAACAGAAGAAGGGAAAAAAGTGCCAAAAGCCTTGAAAGACATAACAAGGCACAACATAATGCTCTTCGCTTAATAAACTGGCAATTAAGGCAGAAACAGCAGCAGAGGCTTAGAAAGACTCAACTGCTCCCCCACACTCATTCCCCCTGAGACAGAACCAGGATTGACTAAATCCTGGGGCTTCTCCCTGATATCATCAAGTCTGAGTAAGAACATACTGAGCTGGAAGCTTTATCTTCTTCTTCTTCTCACAAAGCACTTGAAACTGCTGCTACCAGAGAATCTAAAATGAAAGATTGGTCAATAGGACTGATATCCTTAAATGGAATAGTTCTGTAGTCACACCCTGATTCAGGAAAAAAAAAATACATCGAATAGATGTACCTTGGTATAGTGCATTTAACAGAATTCTCAAACAGACTGTAGAATTTTGGTTAGGTGAAAAAATAACCCAAAACTCTACACACTTTACTACAGCCTTTACTGAACTTTCCTCTAACCTCCTCCCCAGCTATTTTATCTCAGGTTACCAAACAGAATATTCAGACCTTTAACTGTTACTAAGAAGGGGAAAGTAAATAATTATGGGTGTAAATAAAAGCATAAACTAGTCATTATATCAGAGCAAATAGGCTCATTGGACTGTCCAACTATGAACAGATGAACAGAATATAGTAACTCTGTAACTATATTACTGAGAGCACTTGTGGCCTAGTGGCAAGATGTGCTGCAATCCCAAAGGCATGCAGTTCAAATCCATCCTCTACTTTAAGAGAGAAAGATGGGCAATCTCCTCCCATGTAATTGACTGTCACTGAAAACTTGCCGGAGGGTCAGCTATGGGTCTATGATGCACAACAACTACTATGTGTTAGGAACTGCTGTGTTTCATATTTATATCTTTTAGTTCTTTGTGATAGTACACAACAACAGCACAACCAAGAAGAAAAAGAAGCACTATCTTCATATAATTTATTAAGTACTTAGTATGTGTTAAGGGAGCTCTTGTGGCATAATGGGAAGTGTGCTTTTGAAGACACATGATTTGAGGTCACCAGCAGCGCCATGGGAGAAGGATGGACAGTCTCTTCTTGTGCTATTAACTGTCTCTGAAAACCCTCCGAAGGGTCAGCCATGGGTCAATTCTGGGTCTATGATACACAACAACTACTATGTGTTAGGAACTGCTGTGTTTCATATTTATCTCTTTTAATGCTTATAAGAATCCTTATTAGCCACTTTTATTAGATGTGCACATATGGAAGTTAAGAGAGATTCGTTATTTGCCTAAAGTCACACAAATATTGAGTATAAGAGTGAATCATTGATGTCTCAAGTTATCTTAATCCTATGCAATGCTGTTTCTCATAAGCAGAGGGAAATGAATAAAAAGAGAAACAAAGAACCCAAAATAGAAGAAAAAAATTCAAATACTAGAGCACTATTAACTCATGAATCATGCTACAGGAAAATTTAAGAACATAGATTCAATAAAACAAGTACTATAAATACAATGATACATTTATAGAATAAGCTGCAAAGAAATATTGCAGACTCAAGGAAATAACATCATTAGCTCTGTTATTAAGTGCCTTCGGTAGATGACTACTCACAGAGACCCTGTGAACAACAATAGAAACTTTGTCTTGTCCTGTCATGTCCATCACCATTCTCACAAACTCTGTTATGTTGTGCTCATTGTTATTCATTGTGTCAATTAAAAGAAACTATATGTCACTGAAGTTAGTGACTAAGAACAAAGCTTAAGTGAATCATGGCACTCACATACTTACAAAGTAAAGAGAAAGAAGTCTTAAAAGCTCTATTAAGCAAAACTTAGAGACCTTTAAGAAAAAGGAATTAGTGATCCAAGTCTTCTAGACATAGCCAAGAGTTCAGAAAATGTGTCATTAATCATACATCTTTTATTAAAATTTACCTTTGTCAGAACTCATCTGTACATTGTCCTGGATGTAGTATTGTTGTAACCTAAAAGGGGTGGGAGGTAATATCTCTCACAGGAAGCATACAAAACTTATTTAAAGGAGTTAAATAATATACTTAGACAAAAAATTAATAGACATTTCCATTAATTATTGTTCTTCATGGATAAAATAAAAATATAAACATTGTTTTACAAAATACAGAGGACTATTGAAAAAGGTACTGTAAAGATCTACAACTTTAAAATTATTTGCATCTGAAAGGACACTTATTAATAGGTGAGGTCGAGTCAAGTATGACTATAAACAATAGATTTGAAACTTGTCCTACCCTATGCTAACTTCACAATCTCAGACATATTCAAGACGGTTACTGCAGTCACCGTGTCGATCCATTTTGTGGAAGGTCTTCCACTCCTTCCCCATTCCTCTACATTTCCAACAGTGATGTCTTTCTCCAAGGAATAGCCTCTCACAGCAACATGTCCAAAGTATACAAGAGGAAGCTTCACGATCCTTGCTTCAAAGGAGCAATATGGCTTCACCTTCTGCATGACATACCTGTCTTTGACAGTCCATAGGATATTCAGCACCCTTCTCCAACACCACAACTCATTGGCATCAATTTTCCTTGTGTTGTTCTTATTCATTGTCCAGCCCTCAGATAGTAAATGAGGATTAGAGACTATTGGAAGTCTAACAATGCAGTTGATTGCACAGAAATCTTGAACTAATCTTCAGCCCCTATTTTTGTTATCTTGTTTTATAACAAGAAGAAGCAGAAATATTACTTGGGCTAGCACAAGAGACAAAGTTTTAGAAAAGAAATCTTGCATAATTAGATCTAGCCCATCTCTTTTTTTTACTTTCTTTATTTTTTTTCTTGTTGTTATTGTTGTTGTTGTGGTTGAGTGGATTCTGGGGATGTTTGGCCAAAGTTTAAATAAATCTATTTGAATTTTAATTGATTCAACAGGCAAAAATACCTGTATCTATGGATGGGGTGGCCACTAAGGTCTTAGGAACTAAGGAGAGAATGCAAGCGGGTGAGGAAGAACTACAAGGAATTTTGTAGACCTATGACAAGCATCTCTGTAGAGGAAATGTTTTCCAGTGCTGTCTAACATAGAGTCCAACTCTATTAACAAAGACATCAGACAAACTCGATGATTTTTCCACATATTCCCTGAATATTAAAAGTCAGTTTCATTTGGACAAAAGATCTCTTCCCAACAGATTTACAAGAGTATCAGAACTATATGAAAAAAAAGTAAAAACCTCAAATAGAATAAGAGGTCAAGTTGGGAATGACTCCCTATTTTTTTATGATTGATGACATGTACTGATTTTAAAGTATTAATACTCCAGGATGAGGCTTTTGTAAACAGGCAAGGTTAAAAGCAGACAGAGTGGTTCCAGTGTCAATTAAAAATTGGCATCATTCTCCATCAATCAATAGTTTCTACTTGTGAAGTAAGAGTCATCACAAAAGAAGTCCCCAGAGCATCTTTGTTCTGAATCAGATTGTAGGATTTTTTTTTAAAGGAGTTTGGTTTTATATACCAATAAAAAGGAAAAAAATGACTCATAGCTGACCCTCCAGCAGTTTTTCAGAGGCCCTAAGGAGAAGATTGCCCGTCTTTGTCTCAAGGTGCAGCTGGTGAATTCAAATTATATGTTTTTGGCTTGGCTGCACAATTCTTTACCACTATGCCATGTCATCATTATTATTATTATTTATTTTACATATAAAATTAATTTCCCCCAATATTCAGGGTTTTTTTGGAGGGTAGGATTTGAGTGTCGCTTTGGGAAATTGTTGAGGGAGGGGTAGGTGAGTTTGTTTATTTCTAGGTTTTTTTAATGTATATTTATTCGTTTGCATACAATTATTCATATTATGTTTTATTCGTGTAAATTGTATCTACAATCTTTCATTTACTTTGTATTTCATTCAAATATATTGTGTTTTATACAATCATTGATATGTGTTGTTGTTGTTGTTATGTGCCGTCGAGTCGCCTGCGACTCATAGCGTGAGAACCATGACTGCAGGAAAATTAGATATTGTTAAGGAAGAAATGGAATGCATAAATATTGGCATACTAGGCATTGGTGAGATGAGATGGACTGGCATGGGGCATTTTGAGTCGGATGACCATATGATATATTACTTTGGAGATAATGAAATGTAATCATTGATATAGACTGTATTTTATATAAGTCATTACTATTGATCTATGTTTATGATTACTCTATCTTTTCAAGTTCCTCATTAAATCTTTCCCATTCCTTCACATCCTCCCCTTTTCCTACTATGCTCTGCTGTACTGGTGATTCTACCCTTCCTCTTTTTCTACCCTGTGAGCATTTATTCACATCTTTCTCAATTATCCTTTTATTTCCATAATAATGGTCTTACACAGTCTTTGTCCTTATATGACTAAGTTCTTTCACTCAATTCTCTCTAGACCATCCCATGTTATATGATATTTTATAAAGTTACTGATCCTTACTGCTGTATAGTATTCTATTGAGTGAATGTACTTCAATTTTTTAATCTGTTTGTCCATGATCATTTGGATTTTTTCCCCATTTTTTTCTTGCTATTGCGAATAATGCTACAATGAATATGGTGGTGGTTGTGTGCAGCCGAGTCAGAATTGACCTATAGCTGTCCCTCTCTAATGGGTTTTCAGAGACAATTAATGGCATGAGAAAAAATTGCTAATCCTTCAGCCATGGAGTAGCCTGTAGATTAGAACCTCATGTTTTCAGGATTGCAGTGCAGCTTCTTAATTTACATATCTCTATTCATGTCTCATTTCTGATTTCCTTAGGATATATGCCTAGCAGTGGAATAGCTGGGTCAAGTGGAATCTCTTTTTTCATCTTAAAAAAAAAGGATTATAAAACGAAATCTCACTAGGACAAATACTGCATATAACCATTATTATAAAACTAGAAGGATAACTAGTAAGATGTATATAAATGTCTAAAAAAGGAAGAGAAAAGGGGATGGGTGAGAATCACTAGGATAATGGGTTTTAGTGAGCAGACTGCGGGAGGGAGGTTTAGGAATAGGAAGGATCCAGTGAAGGTTTGAGGGAATAGTGTAATAATATTTGCAAGTCAATGATAATTAATTATATAAAATACAATGTATATTGTTGTCGACGGGATGAATGAACAAGATAGGGACACGAGGAAATAAGGGGGAGAACAGAAAGAATAAAGGCAGGGGGCATACAACTCCAAGACTGCAGCCACAAGCTTAGAGTCTGTCTTGGTTTTATTGAAAATTGCCAGGAGATAAGCCACAGAGAAATTTCCTTACTAATGTAGTGTAGCTACGTGTTTTTATGCTAACATTCTTTTGCTATCTCAGGAATGACAAAACCATTAGGACAAACTGGGAGGCAACACGCAACACCTGGGTCTGCCAAATGTGCCTATCTCCTGTGATCTGTCTCAGGAGAGATACTCTCTTGTTCCTTTTAATCAGTTACAAGAGGAATTTCAGCTTGTTTTATGCCTCCTTCAGTTCCTGATTAAGCATTTGGCTTAGCACTTGGTTTAACACCTGGCTTCACACAGTATATGAATAATTGTATGATATACAGTATAAATTAATGAGTGTATAAAATACAATGTATAAGAATGAAACAGTGCATACTAATTAATGCATGAAAACAAAAAAGGGATGAAGGAGAGTTAGAAAAGGGGGAAAAGAGATGATTACTGGGATAGTGGAGGTTGTTGGGTTGTAGGGAGCGGCTGAATGAGGTCTTAGGTAGACTGTGTTAACAAATGTGGATAAGTGATAGTTAATTGTAAGTACAGTGCATATGAGGGATTTTATGTGGGGCACAATGTGTACGGATAAAGCATAGCGGGCACTATGGTTATAGACAAGTCAGTTAAATGAAAAGTGGAGGCAGATTTAAAAAAATTTTATATCAATGAATATTGGATATTGTAATTTTAAAAGCATGTTGTTCTGTCTTTGCCAAGTTCTTCATTTGGGGTACCAAAAAGAATGATCTGCCTTAGAAATAATCTTGTTAAAGGTAGAATCTGTTAGTAAGTGTTGAGACATGGTCAAGGGGAAAGATTAAATCCCATCCAGTATTCTGAGAATATTTGCCTTTGAATGGACTTGCAGACCAATACTGGATTTTTTTTTTTTTAATTGAAGAGATTGCTGTTCTAAAGAGAGGCAAGTAGGAAAAGGAGAGAAGAAAAAGAAAGGAAGAGACAAACTGTCTTTAAAACTGGAACAAGCTGTTTGGTTTCTGAGGCAGGGTAAATTTAGTGCCCATCAGAGCTCATTTTCAAGACCTGAAGTTGACGTATGCTCACTCCTAGGGATCATCTGGATCTCCAGGAGTGGAAGTGGGAGGAATGTAACAATGGAGAAACAGCCTAAACTTGGATATGTTCCTTCACGTCTGCCCACCTAGAGTGCACCGATGTATGAAATGGCAGAAGAAAGATTGTTGACTTGAAGAGCAGGGAGTCATGAAGATCCCTGGCTAGCTGACTTAGCCCCATTTGGGGCTAGGGCTGAGTGAAGAAACCAACAGGTCTAGAACACAGACAAGGAGAAGTGTAGACTCATTAGCTTGCAGCTTGGGCCCATTTGAACTAGTCATGGATGGATGGTGATGTGTTGGCCAGAACCCAATCAGATAAAGAGAAAATGAAGAGTCAATGCTGCAACCTTATAGATTGTTCTGCACTGGATTTTGCTTGTGAATGCAGATGCTCGAAGTTTCCAAGTTGAGCAGGAGAATTCTTCAGCAGGAAGGAGTAGGTTTCTTCCTTCTGACAGGGGTGGCAAATCAGAATTTGCCTAAGTAAAAGGGGTGTATTAAGGAACGATGTATGAACTAGCTGGCTTAAATGCTTTCAGGAATGTAGTTTTTAGTTAGGTGATTGTAAAAGGGGAAAATTTCCCAATATACATATACAAAATATAATGTAAATGAAAGATTGTATAAAACATAATGTACATGCATGAAACTCAATGAATGAGTGATAAAAATATTAATTAAAAATCTTAAATATACAAAAAAGTATTGGTTTGCATTCAACAATTCATTTGCCATTGATTTTGAAGGGTATAAAGTCACTAGAGAACTGAAATTTGAATATTATTTATTCTATAATTATTTTCTATTTAGTTAATTTAGAAACAGTGTTCTGAAGGGCAACAATTTTATGATTTTGATGTTTCTTAAAGATCTCAATATACTAGTCAAATTTTCATCTACTTTAACTGTATTAAAATTGAGGAAGCCTCAATTCTACAATTAAGGGTTTATACAAGTTAACTCAGACAAAAAAAAAGCCAAACAACACACTCCGAAATTAATCACAGATTTTCTAAATTGTCTTCAGTGATGTTATGCTACCCAGATAAGAACAAACCTGATGTTCTTTCTCTTCTTAGGTGTCATCCAGTCAGTTCTGATTCATAGCATCTCTTTGTACAACAGCATATCACACTGTTTGACCCTGTATCATCAAAAGCATTGTAATATTGGACTCATTGTTTCAGTCACTATGTAAAGCCATCTTACCCAAGATCTTTGCTTTTTTCTGTACTCTTATTTTCTTTTTCATTTTTGTTGAATCTTCACTGAGCGTGTTTTCTTTATCCAGTGATTGCCCACTCTTGATATTGCTGTTGTGGTGTGTCACTGAGTCAAAACTGACTCACAACTGACTCTCTAGTGAATTTTCAGAGTCAGTTACTTGCTTGGCAGGAGTTTCCTTATCCTTTCATCCTTCTTCCACAGAGCAGCTGCTGGATTTAAACTATGTGCCTTTGAGATTGTAGCACAGTTTCTTACCCCTAGGCCATCAGAGTTCTTTGCCCCTCCTGTTAACATAACACAAATATATGAGACAAAAATCTTTCCATCCTCAATCCTAAGAAGAATTCTAACTACATTTCCTCCAAGATAGATTTGTTTATTCTTCCGGCACTCCATAGTATAGTCAATTTTTCACCAACATCAAAATTTTAAAGCATTCATTTCTTTCCAGTCTTCCTTATTCATTGTTTTGATTTTGCATACATGTGAGGAGACTTAAAGTATCATAATTTGGGTGCTTCATTATGCTTTCTTTGCTTTTAAACATTTTTTTAAAAGTTCTTTGCAGCAGATTTACCTGATAAAATGCATCATTAAATCTCTTGACTGATACCTCCATGAATATTGACTGTACGTCCAAGTAAAATGAACTATTTTCTCTGCTGGCGTTGATTAGTGGTCTGATTGTAAGGATTTTTGTTTTTTCCATGTCGTGATGTAATCCATACAGAAATCAATGGTGTTTGATCTTCATCTTTATCATCAAGTACCTTTCATTTGGCAACAAGTAGTGTTGTTTCATCTGCAGATTATAGACTCTTAATAAATCTTCTTGCATTCCTAAAGACTATATATATATATATATATATAGTCTTTAGGAATGCAAGAAGATTTATTAAGAAGATTTATATATATATATATATATATGTTCACATAGTCCATCTTCTTAAATAATTTGTTGAACATATGTATTGAACAAGTATGGTGAAAGAATACAACAAAGACACACACCTTTCTTGATTTTAAACCACGTAGCATGTGCTTCTTCTGTTGAACAACTGTTTCTTGTTTTAAGTACAGGTTCAACAGAAGCATGTTTAAGTGTACAGAATTCCTATTATTCACAAATAATCCATAATTTGTTATGATCCACACAGTTTAATATATTTGTATAATAATAAAACACAGGTAAACATCAATCTAACATGAGCAATCATACTATATCGTCTTCTGAATCTGGCTTGAATCTAGTCTGTTACCTGTAAATATGTAGTGCACGCATATTTCAGAAAGTGCCTCCCAATATCCTTTAACCCAGAATTCCTATTTTATAATGACAGTTACTACAAAAATTTAATTGCAAGAACCAGCACAAATCCACACAATAAAACTCAAAGAGCTATTAACACAAAGGAGTAAAACTTGGATTCAAGAGAATGTTTGCTTTAAATTCTTTCCAAACATTCACAGAAGCAGAGAGCCCAAAGAAACTCTGAAGTTAACGTATATGTGTCTTCATTTTCTACAGCTCTGGTGGCATAATGGTAAGAAACTGAGCTACAATTTCAAAGGCAGGTGGTTTAAATTTATCAGCTGCTCTCAGGGAGAAGGGTGAGAAATCTCACATGTGATTCATTATCTCTGAAAACCTACAGGAGGGCCAGCTATGAGTTGGTTCTCAGTGACACAGACAAACAAGCAAACATGTTATATGCATCACAAAACCATGAACCTTTAAAATCCTACTTCTGACACACTGATACAGAAGAAAATGTAATACTTTTTTAGGAATGGATAGAAATTAGTTCTATTGAGAAAAAATGTAGCTTGAGCTAGGCTCCATGGGCCAATCCTAAATTAAATAGAAAGCACTCTGACAACTGGAGAATGGAGTCTATATTCACAGAGGAAGGAAACTGCATGGTTCAAAATCAGGAAATGAGTGTGTTAGGGATGCATCCTGTCCTGTACCTTTTCAATCTGTATGCAGGACAGATCATCCAGAAAGCAGGGCTTTATGAAGAGGAGTGTGGTATCAGGATTGTAGGAAGACACATTAACAATCTATGATATGCAGATGACACAACTTTGCTTGCTGAAAATGAGGAGGACCTGAAGCACTGGTCCTGAAGCAAAAGGTCAAGAACTGTAGTCTTCAATATGAATTGAAGCTCAACATCAAGAATATAGATTCTCTTCACTGGGCCAACTGGCAACACCATATTATTAGATGGAGAAGAGGTTGAGTTTGTTAACAATTACAGTTTGCTTGGATCCACAATCAAACACTCTTAACACCAGCAGTCAGGAAATCAAAAGATGAATTGCATTGGGAAAATCTGTTGTAGTGGACCTCTCCAGAATGCTGAAGAGTAACAAGATGCACCTAATCCAGGCCATGGTCTTTTCAATTACTTGTTAAGCTTCAGAGAGTTGGACAATGACTAAAGATGACAGAAGAATAATAGATGCCTTTTGAGTTGTGGTTCTGGAGAAGAGACTTGAGCATACTATGGACTGCCAAGAAAACAAATAGGTCTGTCTTGGAGAGGGTGAAACCAAGTCTTTCCTTGGAGGCTAGGATTTTGAAGCTCTGTCTCAATTAATTTGGGCATGTGGCCAGGAGAGATTGGTCCTTGAAGAAAGACATCATGCTCAGAAGGGCAGATGGACAGCACAGGAGAGGGAGACCCAAGATTAGATGGACAGCAACTGGGATGATGGGGATTGGTGTGTCGGAATTAGTAAGACTGACTCAGTTTAGGGAAGGGTTCAGAGCTGCTGTACATAAGGTTGTTATACTTCGCAGGTGACTCAATGGCACCTAAAAACAATAACATACTAGGACAGGTTTGGAAGTAGGAGTGGCATCCACTTCCTAAATAATATGCCCTTGGAAACTATGAACTTTGATAAATGTTGATAGTTGTAGAGGAGCTTCAGGCCTTTTCTTCATAGGGTCACTATGAGTGCTGCTGGACTTGAAGGTAATCAACAACAGCAACATGTAAAATCAGCTTCAGTTTATACTCTTGTAATGTAAAGTCTAGCTGATTCTGCTAAGAAAGCATGAATTAACAACTGAGTGGTGAGAGTCTCTTGATTATACATGATCCCTATTACTTATACATGATTGTAGACATGAACATGTCATTTCTGGGAATAAACTGTTTACATCTTGACACATTCTTCCCAAATGATTTACGTTCTGATAATTTGTTTCCTAGGAATACTTGGCCTCATCATTCTCAGGTCTGACACAGTGCCTCTAGCTTGAAACTTTTTCATTTATATTACTTTGGATGAGTCCTTGGAAACCAATATGACAGTTGAGTGTTTGGCAGCTCACCAACTAAATGATGAAAATGAATTGCTCTCTTCCAAATCTTTCCTTCAGCACTTAGAAATTAGTCTCTATTCATTCTCAGAAGGCACTGTGACCCATTCAAAGAGTAATCATGCCTGGTTTTACTTCTATCATCAACTTAGTTGGTTCCTTTCTGGATTATTGTAATTCATTGCTCTTAAAACTTCTAGCTGTAAATTTATCTTATAACTTTCCTTACGAAAATATTGGTAACTTCTAAAACTTAAGGAAAGAAAAACTGTTAAAACTTCAATTATTTTGTTGTTGAGTACCATTGAGTCAGAACCAGCCCATAGTTGACGCTCCAGCTGGTTTTCTGAGGCAGTAAATCACACAGGAAGAGACTGCTATCTTTCTTCTGCAGGATAGCTAGTGGATTTGAACCAGGTACCATAGCATTCAACAACTTCATCTTACTTGGATCCATAATTACCACCAATGTGCCAGCAGTCAGGAAATCAGGAGACATATTGCACTGGTCAAGTCTGCAGTTAGGGATCTCTCCAAATTATTGAGGAATCATGATGTTAGCTTGAGGGCTAAGGTGCATCTGATTCAAGCAATGGTCTTGTCGATCACTTGTTATGCATCTGAGAGCTGGACAATGAATAGGGATGACAGAAGAAAAATTGATGCCTTTGAGCTGTGGTGATGGAGAAGAACACTGAACATTAGACAGCCAAAAGAACAAACAGATACATCTTGGAGAGGGTGCAGCCAGAGCATTCTTTTGAGGCAATGATAGTAGGGCTTCACCCTCACATACTTTAGGCATATTGTTAGGAAGGGCTATTCCTTGGAAAGGGACATAATGTTTGGAAGGGTGGGAGGGTCAGCAAAGGAAAAGAAGACCCTCAACTAGGTGGAATGACATGGTGACTTCCACAATGGGCTCTAATGTGTGAGGAGGTGTAAAGATGGCACAGATCCACCTTTCATAGGGTTACTATGAGTCGTATACTCTACTTGATGGCACCCCAAAACAATAACCACCTCAGTGTTTTCAGCACACTTCCTTACCACTATCCCAGGAATTGCAAATAAGAAATCGACTCAACATTATTTTTTTGTTCCAGACTTGCTCTTGTAATATTCATTCATGATGTTTGCTTTTGAGTTAATTATGCTGATAATATTGTTGTTTTTGTTACTTTCTGTCAAACTGAGTGTGATTCTTAGAGATCCTATAAACAACAGATCTGAATCCTGTTCTATCCTGTGTCATCCTCATCATCTCTGACGCACTTGATTCCATTGCTGTGCTTTATCAATCCACCTTGCTAAGAATCTTGCCCTCCTCTGATGACTCTCCACTTTTCCAAGTATAATGTCAGTTTCCAAGGAATAACCTCTCTTAGCAACATGTCCAGAGTATATGAGACAAAGCTTTTCCATCCTTACTCAGGCTGCACTTTTCCAAGATGCATTGAGTTGTTCTGTTAGCAGTCCATAGGATATTCAGTACTCTTCTCCAACACCACAATTCAAAAGTATCACTCTTTTTCTGCCATCCTTTTTTATTTTCTAGATCTCAGAGGCATAGCAAGTGATTGAAAAGATCATGGCCTGAATCAAACCCACCTTAGTCTTCAGATTAAATTATTGGTCCTCAGTATTTTGAATAGGACAAATTTCAAAAACCATTTGGCATCTACTTATTTGTTCTACCTTCCTCCTTAAGTGTTAGCAATCACATCTCAATAATTGCAAAATAGCATGTATTTCTCCAGAAAGAATCTAAGTTGACTTTCAAAAAATATACTCTATGTGAAGATACACAAGATGATACATTTAGGGAGTAAAATGATAAAAGTTTCAAATATTTTCTCCCTTTTTTATAGCTCTGTTGGGACCTCTAGTTGCCTAATGATTAAGGAGTTGTAAGTTGCCAGCTCAAAGGCAAATTGTTCAAATCTATTAGCTGCTCCAGGGGACAAAGATGGACAATCTACTCTTATGCAATTTACAGCCTCTATAAACCTTCTAGAGGGCAGTGAGGACTCAGTTCCAACTGAGTAATTCAATTTCAACTCGAAGGTAATTAATTGTTTTAGAGTTTTGGGGTTCTTTTTATCTAGCTACCTCTTCTCCTGAGCAATCGGGTCCTATGACTTTAAATTTCATCTCAATGCTATACATTTAATATAGTCATCTATATGCTATAGAAGTTCAAAGAGTAATTAAGCCTGGTTTACTTCTATCATTAACATTGTAGTTGTTATTGGGGTGGTGGTGGTGGTGTACCATTAATTCAGAACCAACCCATAAATAAATTGCATGGGAGAAGATTGTCCATTTCTCTCACATGATCATTAACTTCTCTCATTAATTATTAGCATAATGTAGCATTCTGGTGGCATAGTTCATAGAGAGTTATACTGTTATCCCAAAGGCTACACTTTTGAATCTACCAGTGGCTTAATGGGAGAAAGATAGGCAGTCTCCTTCCATGTTATTTACAGGCTTGGAAACCCAATGGAGGGTCAACTTTGAACTGGTTCCAACTAAAAAGAAAACAGTTAGTGAGTGGTACACTATATATTAAGGGGGTATTCCAAGTTTAATGTATGCAAACCAACTTTCATCCTGGTTTTCAGAAGCAGGACATCACATTGGAGGAGACTGTACATCATTCTTACCCAGAGTAGCCAGTGGATTTGAACTAGGTACCTTAGCGTTGGCATAATTTTACCCCCCAACCAACTTTTACTGAGTTTCCTCTTATTTATTCAATGTCATTTTGTTACTTAGACCAACAATAAAATTTACCTTTGATTTCTTTGTTTTAACCAAACTTCACATTCACTTCATGTAAAACTCCTGTTGATGCTAACTGCAAAATAAATCAAAGGATAGGTCACTTTTTGTAACACTGCTCTTGCTAATAATACACACCATTATCTTGCTCAGACCACATATTATCATAGTGGTCAAAGTGGTTTCTCTTGTCCACCCAATCTCTCTCTCAAGTCTATTCTCACATAGCAACCACAGCAATCTTTATAAAACACAAATAAGATCATATCAATCCCCTGCTTCAAAGCATCCTGTAGCATTACCATATTTTATGAGCCCCTGACCACCTCTTTAATTTGACCCTCTATCAATCTCACTTATCACTCATGAGGCTGCAGTCATGGCTTGCTTGCTGTTGCTCCAGCATTTAAAGGATGCTCCCCCCTGGGATATTTGCACTTGCTGTTATTTCCAATGGCACCTTTCCCCCTCTACCATTCTGCTTATTACAGAGCTATTTCCCTTCTTTATCCAAGCCTTTATTTTTTTTCTCTCTCATAGCATTCATCACTACCTGGCATTATACCTAAAAATAATTCATTTGTTTACATTAGAATCTAATCCCTAGAAAGTCAGGAGATTTATGTTGTTCATTGCTCCAGCCTAAGGAACTGCAACAGAAGTTCTTCCTGTTAGGTCCTCGGGAAATATTTGTTGAACAAATGAGAATATTGAAAGAGTTGCCATCTAGAAAACAGAACTAGTACAAGTAAATTTTATTGGGCAGCAAAAGTTGGCCCTATTGGCACAATAGGTTAATTATTAGGCTGCTAACTGAAAGGTCTGTAGTTCAAATACACCACAAGTCCTGAAGGATAAAGATAGCTAATTTGTTCCCATTAATATTTGCAGACTCAGAAACCAAAGAAGGGCAGCTAGGAGTTGGAATTCTCTCCACAGCCGTGAGTTTTTGGTTTCTAGATGGATTTGTAGAAACCCAAAGCAGTAACCAATGGGAGCTACACAATGCTATGCAGAAGGCCTCACCATGTGGTCAACTTCTTACTCCTGAAAAGGTCAGACAAGGGCTAGAAGGGTTTGCTTTAGAGAGTCAACCAGGGCGTCTGTCAACCATTTTCACTATGTGGGAAAAGTGACTATCAGGCATTTTCTTTACAGACATCACTTTCAGTAAGTCTGCAGAAAGTTCCCCAGAAAAGACATTAGGTGAGCTCTTGGCATACGCATGCTCAATTCTAGGATGTCAGACAGGCTTGTCATCAGATCTGTGTGGAGATTTTCCTGATTTATGTAAGATATCAAGACTCTGATTCTCTTGCTGTTCTCTGACAACTTGCTGTCTACTGTCAAGTGGCAGATAAAGCATGCTGGTACAATTTACATACTCTTGTATTTTAGCATTTAGACAATAAAGCTTCCTAGAATCCCTTTGCTTTTACATCCTAAATCATATTGAAGACCCTGTCTACAATTTTAATCTGAAAAGAATTAAGCGCAATGTTATTTTAGTATAAAATGCTCAGTGGAATATCCAAGGAAGAGTTTCAAATGTATTCAACATTTTGTACTATGTTTTTGGGAAGAGTGCCACTGGAAAGAAGAAACAGAGAAATAATATACATCAAGCACCTGCTGCATCCTCAGTGTTTGGTCCTTCACTGTTCAGTGAACTCCAGTGCTGTGTGAAATATGTGCACATGTTCAGACTTAGTTTGTTAGATGAGCTGGATTTAGTAAAATGAAAACAGAAACAAATGTTGTTCTTCTTCTGTTCTCCCACACACTCCTCTGAGGACTAATGTATCTGTCCCTCCTTTGGATACACCCTCAGAGAGGTGACTTATAAGGGGAGTCAAAGTCTCTCCAGTTTTAACAATCCCATAACACTGTCAAATGTAAAATTAAAACTCACCAGAACTCCCTAGTGACTGCTTAATAATGCCTGGATCTTTAAAGTTAGAGCTTTAATAACAGTATATATAGCATGACATGCTGCTTAACCAAGAGCTCATCAGGAACTCACTAGCCCCTCCTTGGGAGAAAGATGGAAGCCTCTTCGGTTAAGATTTTAGCTTGAGAAACTTGATGAGGGATCACTGTGACTTGGAACCACTCAAAGGTAGTAGGTTACATTCTATGAGCTGGGGAAGAATTACTAGTTAATATTTTTCACTAAGATGTCAAGGGAGGGATTGGATCAATATTATAATTAAGAAGACACCCTTCCTTTTGTTGGTGTTTTGAAGCATTTTCCTTAACTTTAATAGACTCTACAGGTTTTAATAGTGAAAAAGTTAACTCATTCATTGATTTTCTTGGGTTTTGATCTTCTAGATTTTTGAGCTCCAAAGATTATGAGTTTCTGAAGATTGGGTGATAGTAATTTAAGAACGGAAAGATAAACCAGTGTTTTTACTGTATGCCCACTGATTATACCAATTATCTCCTTTAATTCTTAAGCAAATTTAAAGATGAAGAAAGCTGACTCTTCAAATTATGGCTCTTCCTTCTACCATTATGCTAAGTGAACTACCTTAGTCTCATAAAGACAAATATCATAGAAGACCATTATTGTAGACTGAGTACAAAGATCCAAGGGCAGAGAGTAGAGGGGCGAGGATGGGGGGTGTGGGCTTAATCATAGGGTCACACAATTTGATGGATGGAGGGAAGGGTGGGTAAAGGGAATAGGAAACATCCGATGTGAAAAACAAATGTCTAGAACTTTGTAAGTAAACCACTACAAAATTTTTAAAATAAAAATAAATAAGAATTTAAATCAAAGAAAAAAAAACCCAACAACAAAACACACAAAACACCCAACCACTTCTGTGTTGCCATTTGGGCATTTCAAGTAGTGATTTGGCCAGCATCTTTGAAAACCTATTTGCATAAAAATATCTACTACTCCTAGGCTGTGTGTGTGTGTGTGTGTGTGTGTGTGTGTGTGTGTGTGTGTGTGTGTCCGTGCACATTGAAGAAAATAGTAGGTTGGGTAGCCTGCTTCCTAGCACTTACACACCCTAAAAACTGTGTTTCTGATGTGGTCTTCAACATGGCTTTCTGTTTATTTTCTAAAACACTATTTCAACAAAATCATCATTTTAGTGTTAAAAAGATGCTTTTGCTCAGAAGTCAGAAGATAATGGAAAATTATTTCTGCTTCACTACATTCCTTGTTTCCTTTGGAGAGAAGAAGAATGAAGAAAAGTTTTTTCCTCTCTTGCTAGCAGCTGAGTCTTTTTATTTCCCTGGCCTAGTGGGGCTTTTTTTTCTGTCAAAAGGACTCTGTTCTTTTTCAAAGGCTTTTGTGTACAACAGTCCTTCCTACAGTTCTGCTTACCCAGCACATTTTGCAAGAATGAGTGTCAAAAAGACGAAGTGTTGTTGAGCTTGGGTGTGTTTTATGATGTTGTTGTGCTCTCTTCAAATCTTTCAAGAAAATAGAAATTCAGTTCTGTTGCTGAGTAGCAGATGCATTGGCCTTTTGGGTTTGCTTGTTCAATCTTACCAGTTTGGGGCTAGAGAAAAGGACACCCTGGGTAATTTTGACAAGTTGTATCTGTGAATGCTGCAGTATCTGGCTAATACCCACAGAGTCTGAGAGAAGGGCATTGCAGAGTGTAATAATGTTAAAGCTTGAAACTGTATCTAACTTGAAATTTTGTTTGCCTTCGTTGTAGTTTTTGTGTGTCTTTTGCTGCCCGCCCCCCCCCTTGTTCTTAAGAAAGTGTCTTACCAGTGAGTGCAAATAGCAATGAGAAGGAAGTGATCACAAATTAGTAGACTAAAGTTTTCATTTGTTACATTGTGTTATTGTTGTTGTTAAGTTCCTTCAAGTTTCTTGAGCCTCTTAGTGATCCTGTGAACAACAGTCCTGAACCCTGCTCTGTCCTGTGCCAACCTTATTGTCTCTGACACACCTACCCCCATTATCCCAGTCATTGAATCAATCCAGCTCATTGAGGGTCTTCCTCTCTTGCACTGTCTTTCCACCCTTCCAAACATGATGTCACTCTCTAAGAACTGGTCTCTCCTGGCAGCATGTGCCAAGTGTGTCAGACAAAGCCTCAGTGTCCTTGACTCCGAGGAGCATCCTGGTTTCACCCTCTATAGGATGGACCTGTTTTTTCTCCTGGCAGTCCATGGTATACTTAATACTCTTCATCAGCACCACAGTTCAAAGACATCTCTCTTTTTATTATCCATAGTCATTGTCCAGCTTCCTGATGTATAGCAGGTAATTACAAAGACTATAGCCTGCATCAGTTGCACCTTAGTCTCCAGACTGACATTATTGTTCTTCAGTTTTCTGAAGATTTCCTTGACAGCAGACTTACCCAATACAAGTTATCTCTTCATTTCCTGACTGCTGGAATCAAGAGTGTTGATTGTGGAGCCAAGAAAACTGAAGCCGTTAACAATTTCAATCTCCTTACCATCTACCATGATGCTGCCAATTGGCCCAGTGATGAAATCTTTTTTTCTTGATGTTGAGCTTCAATCCATATTGAAGGCTGTGGTCCTTGACCGCCTTCAGCAAGCACTTCAGGTCCTCCTCAGTATATTTATTAATTAATCTTTCAAACTTGACATTCCCAGAGGGCTCAGGTATTTGATGACAGTGATTTATCTACCTGAGACTCCACCTGCAGCAGCTCTCCTGGACTCCTACTCTCTAAGCACTGCTGCTGGCAGGCATGTCAGGAAGAAATAGCCTCCCACTGGCAGCTGCTCCAGGGGCAGATGAGGGGTACTTCCAAGACTCATCAGTGCCTGCTTCACTGAGCTACTGCAGCAGCACATGTACGGTCAACTATTTTCTCAAGAACAGCTTGAAATATGAACTCTTGGGAAGAAAACACTAATGTAACAGATTGCAATAATTTTATTTTTCTCTTTATCAGTATAGTGAGTGAGAGAATCAAGGATTAGATATAAGACCAGGTTTAAGTTTGGGGTATGACTGCTATAAAAAAAAAATCTCTTATTACAGGTACATAGGTATAGAAATTTTGAATCTCAGCAACTTTTTTCTCTAAGTTAAAACTAATAATACCAGTGTCAATGTGTGGTTTTCCGGCATAATTGCAAATCTTGAAGAGCTAGCTTATAGAGCCTTGACATGTAGTAGACATGCCACAAATTGTAACTCTTATTTATTATTTGTCCTCTATATTTTACTATTCATATTTATAGTTGATTTTTTGTGTTTGTCAAATGATCTCAATACTTATTTTCTGGTTTAGGCCACTAAGTTGCAATGTATATCCCCCTAAAAATGATATTGAATTAATTGTGGATTATAACAACTCTATTGGACAGACTAGAACTTCCTTACAGGGTATCCAAGTAATGTTTACGGAAGCAGACAATAGCGCATTTTTCCTATGAAAAGTTTGATGTGTTCAAACCACCAATCTTTTGACAAGTATTCAAGTGTTTTAACCATTTAGATGGTGGCACTATTACTCCTTGAGCTGACCCAAGGCCCACTGGTTGAAAGTAAAACAGCCTGTCTCTCTTGGCATATGGAGCATGGCATTGTATTGTACCCAAGACAAAAATAAATTCATTGCTGTCACATCAGTACAAATTCACAGCTGACCCTCCAGAGGGTTCTCAGAGGCTGCAAATCACATGGGGAAAAAATTGCCTGTCTTTCTCCTGAAAAGTAGTTGCTAGATTTTAATTGTCTGCCTTTGGGTTGGCAGCACAGTCCTTTACCTACGAGGTCATATCAGAGCTCCCTTTGATGAGAAGTCATGCTCTAATTGCCCCTGCAATTGGTGCTAATATTTTAAGGTTTTGAAAATGTTCTATCCAACAGAGATGCCCACACAATCATTTAATGGCAATAGTTATAATTTATGGTCTTTGTATGCAGATATGCTCCCAGAGAGCTCCTAAAATGAGAGGTATTATTATGGGGGTGAGGATAGGGATGCAGATGGAAATACAAAATGTCCTTGCCTATAAAACATGAAAGGCAAACACTGAAAGAAGGAAGAAAAAGAAAACCACAAAAAAAAACAACCCAAGCAGACAGTTGCAGAAATAACAGATCTTGTGACTCCAAAACATTAAAAATAAAATCACTTCCCTTGTAAGCCCATCCTTCACAGTGATTTCATCTTTTTAGATGCCTTTCAGCTTGTTTTATTTCCAGCTGTGAAGCATAGAAACCAATGAATGAAGAGTATCTATATCCATACATACATACATACATACATACATACATACATACATACATACATACATACAACAACCTGTAGTGTGCAGATGGCACAACCTTGCTGGCTAAAAGCCATGAGGACTTGAAGTACTTACTCTGATGATAATCAAGCATTACAGCCTTTAAATTATACCTTAAGAAAAAAACACAACTAGACCAATATATAATATCATAACAGAAAAAAGATAGACATTTTCAGTGGTATAATTTTACTTCCATGGGAACAGCAGTCAGAAATCAAAAGGCACACACATTGGACAAATTGATCTTTTTTTAAGTGCTAAAAAGAAAAGATAGCACTAGAGGATGAACGTGTACATGGCACAAGTGAAAGACAAGTTTTGAATCTTATGTTGGCAAAGACTATTGAATGTAACATGGGTAAAATCTGTCATGGAAGAAATCCATCCAGAATGTTCATTATAAATAAGCATGGTGAGACTGCACCTGAAAACTTTGCTAAGAAGGACCAATCCCTGAAGGAGGATTGCATAGCAGGGGATTGCAAAACCATAGCCTGAATCGGGCACACCTTCATCTTAAATTGATATCATGACTACTTTGGATTACTTTGGAGAGAGCCCTGACAGCAGACCTTCCCAATGCAATACATTTTGATTTTTCACTGCTGTTACTGATGCTGTTGATTATGGATCCAAGCAAGATGAAATCATTAACAACTTCAGTTTTTCTCCATCTCTCATGATGGTGAAGATCTTTGTTCCTTGATGTTGAGATGTAATCGATATTGAAGAATGTAGTCTTTGGTCTTCAGCAACAAATAAATACTTCAAATCTCCCTCACCTTCACCAAGCAAGATTGTGTCATCTGCATAACAAAGGTTGTTGATAAGTCTCCTCTGACTCTGATACCAAATCCTTCTTCATAAAGTCCAGTTTCTTGATTTATTTTCTCAGTATACAGATTGAACAGGGAAGGAAGGAGCTCTGACACATGTCTTTCTTGATGTTAAATCATACATTGTTTCCTTGTTCTGTTCAAACAAGAGTTTCTTGGTCTAGATACAGGATTTGCATAAGCACAATTAACTGTTGTTCTGAATTCCCATTTTTCTTAATGTTAGCCATAGTTTGTTATGAGGCACTCAGTCAAATGCTTTTGCATAGTCAATAAAACAGAAATAGACATTTTTCTGGTATTCTCAGCTTTCAGCCAAGATCCATCTGACATTAGCAATGATAATCCTCATACAATAGTCTCTTCTAAACCTAGCTTGAACTTCTCAATTCTCTATCAGTGTACTCTTCTAGCCATTTTGGATGATCTTTAGTTATTATATTGTTCGATCATTTCCACATTCTATAGGTCTGTTTCACATACCTTGGGCATGTGGCCACATGGGACCAGACTTTGGAGAAGAACATTATCCTCAGAAAGATGGAGGGACAGAGCAGGAGCGGAAGATGCCAGATGATATGAATTGATACAGTAATTGGGACAATGGGGGTTGATGTGTCTGAATTAGTGAGACTGGCTCAGGAGATGGTAGGCTTCAGAGCTGCTGTACTTAGGATCATTACAGGTCACAGGCGGTTTGACAGCACATAACAACAACAACATTGGACCACCTATCTTGGGAATAGGAACAAATACATATTTCTTCCAGTCAGTTGAGCAGGTAGCTTTCTTCCAAATTTCTTGGCACAGACTGTCCAACACTACATCTGTTGCGTGAAGCATGCCCATTATTTTCCCATTGATTCCTGAGGCCTTTTCTCCCCCCCAGTTCCTCAGTGAAGCTTTTGCATTCCAGTGACCCATCACTATAAACACATCTTGATTGCATGTTCGATCGATCTCTGCAAAAGTTGGGAACAGAGAAGGATCAGTAGTCTGAAAGCATGGGCTTGGTGACAGAAATGAAGCTGGAGATAGGATGATAGAATTTTGCACAATCAACAATTTATTCATTGCAAATGCATTTTACAAGAAACATAAACACAGGCTATACACATGAATTTCACCTGATGGTATGCATAGGAATCAGATCGATTACATCTGTGGAAAGAACAACTGGAGAAGCTCAATATCAGCTGTGAAAATTAGGCCTAGTGCTGATGATGGAACAGATCACCCACTACTCATATGCAAGTTTAAGCTGAAGCTAAGGAAAGTGAAATCAAGCCCACAGGAAACAAAATATGACCTTGACTATATCCCACCTGAATTTCAGAACCATCTCAGGAACAGGTTTGAAGCCTTGGACACTGATGAGCAAAGATGAGTTATGGGAAGATATCAAGAATATAATCCAGGAAGAGTGCAAAACGTCATTGCAAGGATGGAGGAGGAAGAAAGACCAAAATGGATGTCAGAAGAGATTCTGAATATTGCACTGGAGCACTGAGCAGCCAAAGCAGAAGGAAGAAATGAAGACATTAAGGAGCTGAACAGGAGATTTCAAAAGGCTGCACAACAAGACAAAGTAAAGTATTATAATGAAATGTGCAAAGAGCTGGAGTCAGAAAATCGAAGAGGCAGAACTCACTCAGCATTTCTTAAGCTTAAGGATCTGAAGGGGAAATTCAAGCCACGAGTTGCAATACTTAAGGATGCTTTGGGCAGAATATTGAATCATCCTTCAAGTATTAAAAGAAGATGGAAAGAGTATACAGAGTCATTATACCAAAAAGAGTTGGTGGACACAGAAAAATTTAATGAAACAACATGAGCAAGAGCCTAAGGTGATGAAGGAAGAAGTTCAGGCTGCTTTGAAAGAATTGGCTAAGAATAAGGCCCCAGGAATTAATGGTAATACCAGTTGGCATATTTCAACTGACAGATGCTGCCCTAGATGTGCTCACCAAGTTGTGCCAAGAAATCTGGAGAACAACCACTTGGCCAACTGACTGGAAGAGATCTATATTTGTTCCCATTCCAAAGAAAAGTGATCCTAGAGTATGGAAATTATCAAAAAATATCATTAATATCACATGCAGGCAAGATTTTGCTGAAGATTATCCAAAAATGACTGGAACAGTATAACAGAGAACTACCAGAAGTGCAGACTGGATTTAGACGGGACCGTGGCACTAGGGATATTGTAGCTAATGTTAGATGGATCTTGGCTGAAAGCAAGGAGTACCAGAAGAATGTCTATCTTTGTTTCATTGATTATGTAAAGGCATTTGACTGTGTGGGCCATAACAAACTGTGGCTGGCTCTGAGAAGAATGGGAATCCCATAACACTTGATTGTGCTAATGCAAAATCTATACTTGGACCAGGAGGGAGTCACAAGAACAGAACAAGGAAACACTACATGGTTCAAAATTGGGACGGATGTACCCCAGATCTGTATCTTGTCTCCATACCTTTTCAATCTTTATGCAGAACATGAGAACATGTTATCCAGGAGGGTGGGCTCTTTGAGGAGAAATGTGGCATCGGAATTGGAGGAAGAATCATCAACAATCTGCGTTATGCAGATGACACAACCCTGCTTGCTGAAACTGAGGAGGACCTGAAGCACTTTCTGTGGAAGGTCAAGGACTACAGTCTTCAGTATGGATTGAGACTCAATATCAAGAAAACAAAGATTATCACCACTGGGCCTATTGACAGCATCATAATGGATGGTGAAGAGATTTAGATTGTTCACAGTTTTGATTTGCTTGGATCCACTGTCAACACTCTTGGCACCAGCAGCAAGGGAATTAAAAGACATATTGTGATGGGAAATTCTGTATTTAGAAACCTCTCTCTAAAGTGCTGAAGTGCAAAGATGTAAGTGTGGAGACTAAGGTGCGCCTGATACAGGCCATGGTCTTTACAATCACTTGCTATCCATCAGAGAGCTGGACAATGACTAGGGATGATAGGAGAACTGATGCCTTTGAGCTGTGGTGTTGGAGAAGAGTATTGAATATGCCATGGACTTCTAGGAAAACAAGCAGATTTATCCTGGAGAGGGTGAAGCTGGGCTGCTCCTTGGAGGCAAGGATTCTGAAGCTTTATCTGATATACTTTGGACATGTTGCAAGGAGGGACCAGTCCATGGAGAGAAATATCATGCTTGGAGGGTGGAGGGACAGCACAGGAGAGAAAGACCCTCGATGAGATAGATTGATTCAGTGACTGGTGTAATGGGGGTAAGTGTGTTGGAGATGGTGAGATTGGCACAGGATAAGGCAGAGTTTAGGGCTGCTGTACATAGGGTCGTTATGCATCGCAGGCGATTCGACGGCACATAACAACAACACAGTGCATCGTGGACGTCTTCATCATCATTGGCTCTTGATCATCTGCAACTTTCTGAAAAATTTCCATGTCAACCAATTCTCTTTTGTATAGTGACTGTGTATTTCCTCCATCTTTAGATGCTTCCACCATCATTCTGTCCTGTAAGATTGTTATAATTCAGAATTCAACTGGGGAGCAATGGGTAGATATGTGCACACATAAACACAAACACACACTTGTTAAAATATAGATCCTTTCCCTAACTCTACTTTCACATACTCTGTTCAACTGAGAATAGTGTTAGTTTCTTTTTCTTCTTCAATTCTAATTACAGTCCATTTTATGAGATTCTGCAATTTTTGACAGTAGATTAAGACAAGACATAGCTACATAGTGTCCCTGTTGGGTTTGAGAGAATCCCAAATGCACTTGTCAACTGAATTTCAAAACTTTTACCAGACATATATACATGTAATTTACAAATGTCACAAAAGACAACCATCAGGTAAATCAGCAATGACCAGGTTCAATGATCTTGGAAATGTTACACAGTTATTCAACAACTCCTGGAGATGTTTTCTGTTTCTCTGTGTCATTTCTATTCATTTTTTTGCTTATACAATACAAAGCAGTGTTTATACTTCCCCTCTGTCACAAATATTGTCTGAAACATAGGAGGAGAATTGCTAAAGAAAAAAACAATAACAGTTCCTTGGCAGCTAGTATATTGGTATAATTTTTTTTTATTCCTAGATTCCATGTGGTCACCATCAAAAATTACAATTAACATATTTTGTTAGTCCTGAAAACACACCAAACTGCTCATTTAAAAGCTAGGAAATGTTTCATTGTCTTCTGTGTTTACAAATATTGCCACAAATATTCTGTCCTTGCTTTTAATCAGGATAAGAAATAATCTCTGTAGGAAACTATTAACCCCTAAGTTCATTAAAATACATTCCATATTATCTTTTTATTATGTTTAATTAAAACATATTTGTTATGGACATGTGCTTCTGCATTTGATGATCAGAGAAATCTACCACTGATAGTGGCTGTGTTTTTCAATGCCAAGGTTTTAGCAATAACTGTCTCTTGCATTCACAGAGCATGGACCAATTTGTCATATTTGGCCACATTCATTCATTGCCTCATTTGGTAATGAGCTATGCTGTCTCCTAAGGACAGATGGGTTTTGTTGTTTAGGAGTTTTTTTCTCCTCACTCTCAAAAGTGTAGATTCAAATTATTTTAATCTTAGATGCAGAGTCTTGGTTGATCTAGCTCTAGATTCCTTGAGGCATAACTGATTCAAGTGATGAATAAATGTCAAGTGACAGTAATGAGTCATCTCAAAATTGATCAGAAAAAGGGAGGAGTTTGTGCACTTTGATTCAACATATTTACTGTATTTCTCAAGAGTTATTGAAGGAATAGTACCAAACAACATTTTTAAGTTCCCTGGACTTATTTTCTTTTCTATTATGTGATGGCCATAAGCATTCTAATGTTTCTCAGTGAAATAAGACAGTTTATAAGAGAGAAATAGAAAAATTACATCATTATATGACTGGCGATAAATTGAGAAACAGGGATGTAATTACTTGGAATTTAAACAGTATTTTTTAATTTCTTTAAGTGTGAAAAACAGATAATGCAAAAGTTCTATAGCCAGATTGCACATTAAAATCAAGTGATTGAATTAAGACTTTAGCAACCACTAAGTACAAAGACACTAGCATAAAATTAGTAGCACTAATGTTTATGTGTTTATAACATGTCAATAAATCCTTTAACTTCTCTCATTTTGTATCTGTGCCAAATGAACAATTTAACAAAACCTTTTTGAAATTTATGTTAGCACATTTCATTTGGTCTGATAATTAATGAGAAAATGTGCTATGACTTTCTCAATCACATCAACTCCTAGTTTTACTAAATGAACCTTTAACTGGCTTCATTATAAGAAATAAATGTTAGTGACTGTAATTATTGACATTAGTCTTTGAAATCCTTAAATAAATTTAAATTTCAACAAAATGTGTTACAGTTAGAAATGAAGCTTAATTAATTTCCACTGAGAGGAAAAACAGTACTTTAACATGTTTCTGTTTAGATTTGGATTTTCTAAGGAATTATTTAAAGTTAATTTTTATTGCAACTCCTAAGTATCTATAGGCTGTATCAAAGTTTGCCCAGTTGGAACATAGTGCACCAATTAGCAAAATTAAGAGTAGAAGTTTGGCTTCTAGACAGTGCTACCAAGCAATTATTACATCTCTGACCTTATGAAAAATATTTGTCTTTTTATTTGTTTTGTCATTATAATAATGTGTGGTTGTGTACCATGGAGTTGGGACGCACCCATAGCTGACCCTCCAGCAGGCTGTCAGAGGCAGTAAATTGCTTGGGAAGAGATTGCCAATCAGTCTCCTATGAAGCAGCTGGTGGATTCAAACCCCATACCTTTGTGTCGACAGCACAGTTCTTAGCCGCTAAGCCACCAGATCTCTCTATTATCATAATTAAAAAAATGTATCAATAATAGTTGCCTTACTGAATTTTTTAAATAAAGTTAAATAACTCAGCTCATCACCATTGAGTTGGAACTGACTCATAGCTGGCCAGCGGTTTGTCAGGGGAGGAAATTTCCCATCATTAACTTAGAGACTTAGTATTAGATTTGAACCACCAGAGAGGGATGATTGTTGGGTCAGCTGCACAACTTTATGTGGAATAGGGAAGAATATCATAGGTTGTAGTGGCTGCTGTAGAAACTGCAAGAAAGTAAATAATAATAAATACAAATTATTCTGATTGTTCATTACAAATTAACTTACATAATCTTCAGTTGTTTTGGGGCTTTTTTTTTTTGACTGGTGGAATTGGAGAACATCCAGTGACAACTCAGCGGGAGCCTTTTGCTCAATACTCAGTGACCGAACTTCTGAGCTTTCAGCATGGCGGCTGCAATCTTTTGGATTCAAGTGGTAGCGAGAGTAAGATTTTTTTAAAAAATTATTATTCAGTGTGCAACTGGACTGTAAACTAAGCTGGCCACTTTCTCAGGGGCACTCTATGCTAAGCCCTGTTGAAATGAAGTAATATCTCATGCTGAGTTAAAAAAAATAATAATAATTTAACTTCTTTGGTAAATTAGCCTTTCAAGTTGTACACCTAAATAATGAATAGATCAGAAAGAAATTTGCACTGTATAAAGAGATCGTTCTTGTGAGTATTGAGTCAAAATCAAGCCATACTTAACTCTCCAGCAAGTTTGCAGAGGCAATGTATCACCCAGTTGGTAATTTCCCATCTTTCTTCTTCGGATCAGCTAGTGGACTTGAACCACAAATTCCTCTGTGTGGCAGCATAACTTCTCACCACTAATCCACCAGACTTTAACTGGTAGTATTCAGTTTAAGATACCAGAGTTAGGAACTTGAATCAGCATTTTTATGGACAAAGTTCAATATTTACAGTTAAAATCATCACCTACAGATCCTTTTTTAAAAAATTCTTATGTCAAATTATCATGGAAAATGTAGGAGAGGTTGAAATAAATTTGGATTAGTGCCATGATGCAATGAAAATACTCTTCCAGTTTCAGTGAGAGCTGCTTACATTTTGCCATGTTACCTTGAACCATGTTCAAGGCCTGAAATAGGAGATGAAATGATAGAAGCCATAAGTATAAGAAACCTAAATCATTGAAAACACATTCTTCATTAAGACATTAACAGCAGCAACCTTGTTTTGTTTGTTCATTGGCTGAACTAATAAATGAGTTTGAAAGTCTAAAATTTCTCAGGAAAACAACACTAAAGAGGTCAATATTTGCTTGCTTCTTGGTCTAGGTAGAAAACTTTAAGACAATGTGAAAGATAAAATAATTATTATAAGCATGTTGCAATAAAATTCCTGTCAACAGAGATACTCTTTAAATGAAATAAAGTAGGAAAGAAGGCTTGTTGGTTTTGTTTTAGATGCCGACTATAATTCATAATGACCTAATGAGCAATGGAACTGAACCTTGCCCTATCCTGTGCCATCCTCATTTCCTCTGATATACTTGAGCTAATTGGTACAGTCACTGCTTCAATCATCTCATCTGCCTCTTTTCCCCTGACCTTCCATCTTTCCCAGTATGAGGTCCTTCTCTGAGGACCAGCCCCTTCCAAGGAGCACTCTTGCTGCACTGTCGTCAAGACATATCTGTTTTCTTGGCAGTTCAAAGGATGTTCTTTGCTCTTCTCCACCATCACAACTGACTCGTTCTTCTTCTGTCATTCTTAGTCATTGACCAACTTTCATTTGCATTACAAATAATTGAAAAGACAGACTTCTATTTTTAAGGAGTGCTTTGCTTATTTGGGGCTCCTTTCCATTCCAAATGAAACCGGAGATTACCTTTTCCATCTTCTTTAAGAATGGGATTGGTATTTTTATTGGTATTGTGTTGAACATGTAAATTGCCTTTGGTAGTATTGTCATTTTCTCAATATTGAGTCTTTCTATCCATGAGCAAGGGATATTCTTCCACTT
>NW_006399913.1:7016946-7020414 GCF_000299155.1 Elephantulus edwardii
TACGCTGCATTGAAAAACAAGGAACTCATGCAATATTATTCAAAATAGGTGAGCCTGGAGGACATTATGCTGAATGAAATATCTCAGTTGCAAAAGGACAAATACTGCATTATGCCACTGCTGTAAAATGGAACTGATACCAGGGTTAGGGTAAGACTGAGAAAAACTGGATAAATTGTGTATACTGCACTGAAACAGATGAGGGAGAGAATAATTTAAAAGCGATGTATATAGGGTATTATGGTTATCACAAGAGTCCACAATTAAGGTTGCATAGTAGAATGTACTTGGGGCAGTGAGAGGGGTGCGGGGGGATTGTGTACCAGGGAGGGTGTTTTTCTTTTAGTTTTCAAAGAGAGGCGTGAACTGGAGGTGCGGGGGGCTGGGCGGGAAAGAAGTACAGCAATGAACGAATAGAAATCCAAAATCTCTGTAAATGTTCATTAAAAGTATTAAGATTTAAAAAAATTACAAAAAAAAAATAAAAGACACTGACTTGAATCAAATGCACCCTAGACTTTAAACTGGCATTCTTTAATAGCTTAGAGAGGTCCTTGTCAGTAGATTTACCCTATGCAATATGTTTGGGGTTTTTTTCTGTTGTTGTTGTTTTTATTTCTTGCTGGCTGGTGGCAAGGGTGATGATTGTGAAGCCAAATAAGATTAAATAGTTGACAAGTTTAATCATCTTTATATCATGACTACTGGTCCAATGGTAAGTATTTTGTCTTCAACTAAAGCCAAAGAGGAAGAAATTAAAGAGTTCTCCAATTTTCAGTCTGAAATGGAATACTCAGTCAGGATGTATTAACAATCATTGGTGACTTGAGTGCAAAAGCTGAAAACAAGAACTGACAGTTAGACATTACGGATTTGGACAATATCTCAGTCACAAAAGGACAAATATAGCATAGTGCCACTGTCGTAAAATGGAACTGACATCAAGGTTAGGGGGAACCTATGAAAAGAGGGAATAAATAATGGGAAAAAAAGTAATCACAGATTTGGTGACAGAAATTGGGCTGGAGAGTGAATGATTAAATTGTGTACATTCATTGCAAATACCTTCTTTTAAAACACAAACAGCGACTATACATATGGACTTCACCTGATGGACTACAAAGGAATCAGATTAATTATATAACAGGGGGAAAATTGTAGGAGAAACTCAATCTCAATATCAGCAGTTAAAACTATGTCAGGTCCTGCTTCTGGCACAGATAATCAACTACTTATGTACAAGTTCAAATTGAGCTGAAGAAAATCAAAACAAGTCCACACAATCCAAAGTACAACCTTGAGTCTATCACGCCATGATTTAAAAACCATGTCAAAATTAAGTTTGAGGCATGGAACATTAAAGATTAAGGACCAGATGAGTTGTAGGATGACATCAAGGATATGATCCAGGAAAAAAAAAAGGAAAAGTTCATTGCAAAGACAGGGGAGAAAGAACAAAATGGATTTCAGAAGAGACTCTGACAATTGCCCTAGAATGTTAGGAAGCCAAAACAAAGGGGGGAAATGGTGAAGTAAGAATTGAACAGAAGATTTCAAAGGACAGCGTGAGAAAACAAGACAAAATGTTATCATGAAATGTGCATAGAAAACAAGCTATGGCTGTACAACACAAGATAGATTCATTCGCCTTGTAGATTCTCTTTTTTCTTCACTTATAGTACTCATTTTCTTCCCCTTATCTGGAGTATAAGCCAGTTTTCTTTACAACCAGCATGCAAGTTTATTGAAAGGCATCTGCCCAGCTTTACTTATAACCTTTTTTTTTGTTTGATTTATTCTTTTTCCTTTCCTTAAAATATTTTCAGTCCCATTCAGCTCCTCATTATATCCTAGATATTATTGCATCTGATTTTCAAGAATCCCCTATAGGTATGTAAAAAAGTATTTGATGATCCTTTGGAAAGTGAGGAACATTCTGGAACTGTGATTAAACCAAATCTTCTTCAAGTGTCTCTTTTGCAGCAGCTGCCTGAATATATCCACATCCCAAAATGACTGAACCTACATTTCCAAAATGCATGAGCTCGTTGTGTCAATTATTGAGATCTATTTAGAGCCTCTATACATTTGAAATTGTGCTGCAAAATAAGTTCCTTATTTTGTTCACATAGAAGACTGCTAGAAACTCTTAACAATTTAAGGCCTCACCAGTTAAGTGCCGAGAAGCAGGCACTAAGATGATGGAACAGAATTAAAGGATTAGAACCCAGATAAATATAGACCCCAAATAATATATTTCTTTTATTCCCAAATAAACTAATACTAATGATAAATTATAGTACTTTTAAAGAGTATAAGATATACACTGACTAAGGATGACAAAGAAGGTTAATTGTTGTGCTGGAGAAGAATCTTGAACATACCGTGGACTGCCAAGAAAACAAACTGGTCTGTCTTGGAGAGGGTGAAACCACGTTTCTCTTTGGAGGCTAGGATTTTGAACCTTCATCTCACATACTTTGAGCATGTGGCCAGGAGAGACCAGTTCTTGGAGAAGGACATCATGCTCAGAATGGTGGAGGGACAGTGTAGGAGAGGAAGACCTCGGATGAGATGGATTGATACAGTGACTGGGGAAATGGGGGTTGATGTGTCAGAATTAGTGAGACTGGCTCACGACAGGGCAAGCTTCAAAACTGCTGTACATAGGGTCACTGTAGGTTGCAAGTGACTCGATGGCACCTAACAACAAGAAGATATAAAATATAATACATTTTATTTGGTAACTCATTATACATTCTAATGCTTTATCATACTTTATACATAAATAATACCTAAAGTGTGTGTGTGTGTGTGTGTGTGTATGATTTTCAGTTATAAACATTTTATCATAGTAATTAACTCTCATTGAAATCATCTGAGGAAGAACAGTGAAAATGGGTATTTATTATACATAGTGTGATAATTTTTCCTGTTTTCTCTAATTCTCACTGTGATATTAAGATAATTATTATTATCATTTAGAGAGCTCTGGTGTGTTGCAAACCAGATGCAGAGAGAAAGAAGGGAAACGAGGAAATGAATTCTGTAAAAGAGGGAAGGCTGAGGCAGAGGTCCTCACAGCTTAGCACTGTGGAAAGGCTCCGTTCTTCATCTCCCTGTGGCTTTTATTTCGTTTAAGCCAATCCCCCTAAAAAAGTTCAATCTCTGGAGACTGTATTTTCCTTATATTTAAGTGTTGAAAACGTAACAATGGGTAAATAATCCAGGAAGTATTAAAAGAACATGGAAAGAATATACTGAGTTACTGTAGCGAAAGGAATTGGAAGACACAGAAGAATTTCATGAAACAATATATGAGCAAGAGCCTATGGTGATGAAAGAAGAAGTTCAGGCTGCTTTGAAGGACATGGCAAAAAATAAGGTTCCAGGAATAGATGGTATACCAATTGACATATTTCAGTTAACAGATGTTGCCCTGGACGTACTCACCAAGTTGTGCCAAGA
>NW_006399913.1:7021666-7035362 GCF_000299155.1 Elephantulus edwardii
GTGTCAGAGACAGTGCGATTGGCACAGGACAGAGCGGAGTTTAGGGCTGTTGTACATAGGGTTGCTATGAGTCGCAAGTAACTCGACGGCACATAACAACAACAAGCTTAATCTTTAAACTCAGACCAAAGTTCAGACAAAGCATTCCCCTGGGTGGGAGGCTGGCTGGAATTCTCTCTTTGCAGAGGGTGCTCAGACCTGTCTGGACTCTGATCTCAGCTCTTGCCCAGCTGTCTCTAGGCTGGGGAATCCACACTGGTGGCCTAGTGGAAAAAAGCTGTGTTGCAATCTCAAAGGCAAGTGATTCAAATCCTCCAGCTTCCCTATAGTAGAAAGATGAGTAATCTTCTGTGCCTCTAAAAACCTATGGGAAGGTCAACTGTGGATTAGTTCTGACTCAAAAGCAAATAATAGCAACACTATTACTACAATTTGTTTTAAGTTCAGAGAAGCTAAACAAATTTGAAAGCCACACAGCTTTTAAATGATAGAACCAAGGTCTGAGCCAGTAATCATAACAACCTCATACTGTGGACATAACATTCAACTTACATGTTAGGAAATAGACTTGTTGAGGTTGAATGATATCCTTCAAAAAACTCGATTATTTTATCATGTACAACATGATATGTCATTTAATTAATCCTTTAAAAAGTTTAAATATGTATCAGAATTTCCTTGTGAAAATTAAATTCACTTGGGTGACAGCATGACATAAAAGTCAGAATGACAAATTGAAAGCTTTGTGTAACTGGATATGCCAGACAGAACAAATTGTCATAAAGATGAAATGATTTGATATTAAGAATCTGTATGCACATTCAAATATATTCTCTAACAAAGCAAAAGTGCCTAAGTTCAAGTTCTATATTATTGAAGATAACAGGACTTGTCATTTATAATAAAAAGACAACGTTATTTAAAGGTTAAAAGCATCTCTTTTCACGTGTGTCAGAAAATACAATAAATGCAGAAAACATTGGTTAACATCTTCATTAATTTAACCACATTCAATAAGCACTGAATTGTTTACATTATGAGTAAGATGTTCTTGAATAGAGATACCCGCTTAATTGTGTTAATAGTATAATTCACATTATTTCCTAGGACACAAGTTGAATCCAGAGTTCCCAATTACCTCTTTTACAAAGAGCCTCTTAAGAGTGATTAACTGAGGAAGTGAAGGCAGACATCTGCAGAAATGCCTTGTTTAAGTCTTTAGTGGTTTACTATGTTCTTAAAAATGAATTCGAGAAATTTAAGGTTAACTCTACATTATCAATAGATTCAAATGCCTTTTGATATGGTATTTTAGTTTTTAGAGTTTAGTTTTATGAATAATTGTTACTATTGTGGTTGTTGTGATTAGGTGTCATCAAGTCAAGCACAACTCATAGCAGCCCTAAGAACAACAAATCTGAACCCTGCTCTATCCTGAGCCATCCTCACAATCCCTGACATATCTCCATCCCTTCACCTTCGCAAGCATGATGGCCTTCTCTAGGAATAACCTTTCCAAGCAACATGCCCAAAGTATGTGAAATGAAGCTTCACCATCCCTGCCTCCATAGAGCACTCTGGCTGCACTTTCTCCAAGACTTATCTGTTTGGTCTTTAAGAGTCCAAGGGATAGGGCACATGGCCAAGAGGAACAAGTCCTTGGAGAAGGACATCTTGCTCAGAAGGATAGAGGGACAGCACAGTAGAGGAAGACCCTGGATGAAGTGGATTGACACAATGACTTCAGCAGTGGGGTTAGGTGTGTCATAGTCAATGAGACAGGCTGAGGCCAGGGCAGGGTTCAGATCTATTGTAGACAGGGTCACTATGAGTTGCAGGTGTCTCAATGGCACATATCAATAACATATAGTTGTCAATTACCATGACTTAACTAAGTAACAGATTTTCTTTACACCAGTAAGATGCTACAATTCAGAAGACCTGAACATCTCCAAGAACATTCATTTTCTCCTGATTGACCTCTGGAATCCTACCATTAGAAACTACTATTTTATTATTATTCTAAGTGAAGCTAAATTAAAAATGCCTATAGAAAAAGTAAAAAAGAAAAAAAAGAGTCCAAGAGATATTCAGTACTCTTCTCCTACACCATAACTCAAAGACATTGATGTGGGAAAAGGAAATAAAATCAATATCTAAAAAATCAATGATGGGAAAACTAAAGCGGAAAGGGTCTCCCCAAAGTGAGTGATAAGAAGTAAGGATTGAGCACAAACAGGGAAATGTGTGAGCAGAAATAATTTGCTTTATTATAGAAAAAAAAATCTTTTCAAAAACAGGAATATAATTTTACAAATAACAAGCATTCCTAAGGAAAATACTGTTATTGTTAGGTGCCATCAAGTTTGTATGACTCTTAGGCAACCTATGAGCAATAGTTCTGAATCTTGTCCTATTCTGTGCCATCCTTACAATCTCTGACATACTTGAGCCCATTACTGCTGTCACTGTGCCAATCCATTTGGTTGAGGGTCTTCCTCTCTTTCGCTTATCCTCCACCTTTCCAAGCATGATATCCTTCTTCAAGGCATAGCCTCTCCCAGCACTATACCCAAAGCATGGGAGACAAAGCTTTATCATCTTTGGCTCCAAGTAGCACTCAAGCTACACCTTCTCCAAGACATATCTGTTGTTCATTTGACAGTCCATGTGGTATTCTGTACTCTTCTCCAGCATCACAGCTCATAGGTATCAATTCTCCTGTCATCTTTATTCCGTGTCCATCTCTCAGATGCATAGCAAGTGATTGGAAAGGCCATGCCCTGATTCAGGTACATCTTAGTCCTCAAGCTGACATCATTGCTTCTCAGTAATTTGGAGAGGTCCCTGACTGCTGACTTTCCCAGTGCAAGACATCTCCTGATCTCCTGAATTCTAGTACCCAGGGTGTTGATTGTAGATCCAAGCATGATGAAGCCATTAACCATTTCAATCTTTCCTCCATCTATTATGATGTTGCTTAAAGGTCTAGTGGTGAGAAATTTTGTTTTCTTGACGTTGATATGCAATCTATATATTATGTTGTATTTTATGATCTTCTTCAACAAGCACTTTAAGTCCTCCTCACTTTCAGCAAGAAAGATTGTGTTATTTGAATGACATAGATTATTGATTAGTCTTCCTTTGATCCTAATGTCATATTCTTCTTCACAGAGTCAAATTTGTTCATGCCATTCTCTTATATAACATTCTTTGAAGGATTTCATTGATATCAATATAAGGTCTAAACTCCTTTAACACACCTTATCTAAAACTCCATGAGTACTGTTTATCCAGTCCCTGTTGACCATATCTCCCCCCTCCCCACTGTGCCTTTCAGCAGTATAAACAAGGATTTGTATACCCACCCACAAGTTTTTTCCTCTGCCTAGAATTCCCCATTGCCTCTGCTCTGCTTTCACTTTCAGGCTAGCTCAGCTTTCACTTTCTCCAAAAAGCTTTCCTTACTCTGCAGTCTGCCTCTCTTATATTCTTCCAAAGACACTGACTTTGGTTAAGATCTGTAGTTCATAGGTTGCTATGCATTTTGGCTGATTTGACTGCTCCTAACAACAAAAATGAAATATTGACATATTTGTCTCTTCTTTCTCTTTCACACATGCTCTCTCTCCTTCTAACATTTTAATTACTAAGAGACCTTGGCACTAGAGACATTATTGCCAATGTCAGATGGATCTTAACAGAAAGCAGAGAGTACCAGAGGAATATCTATCTGTGTTTCATTGTTTATGCAAAGACATTTGATTGTGTAGATCACAACAAATTGTGGCTAACCTTGAGAAGAATGGGAATCCCAGAACACTTGATTGTTCTTATGTGTAACCTATACTTGGACTAGGAAATAGTCCTCAGAAAAGAGCAAGGAATGCTGCATGGTTCAAAATCAGGAAAGGAGTGCATCAGCAATGCAACCTGTCTTCATACCTTTTCAATCTATACGCAAAACAGATCATTTGGTAAGCAGGACTTTATGAGGAAGAATGTGGCATCAGAATTGGAGGAAGACTCATCAACAACCTATGTTAAACAGATGATAAAACCTCGCTTGCTGAAACTGAGGAGGTCTTGAAGCAGTTGCTGCAGAAGGTCAAAGACTATAGTTGTCAATGTGTATTGAAGATCAAAATCAAGAAAACAAGGATTCTTACCTCTGGGCTAATTGGCCAGCACCATGACAGATGAAGAAGACATTGAGATTATTAACTATTACAACTTGCTCAGCTTCACAATCAACACTCTTGGCATCAGAAGTCAGGAAATCAAAAGATTAATTGCATTTGGAAAATCTTCTGTCAGGGACCTCTCCAGAGAACTGAAAAGCAACAGTGTCGGTCTAGAGACTAAGGTGTGCCTAATCCAGGCCATATACTTCACAATTACTTGCTGAGAATCAGAGAGCTGGGAAATGACTAAGAATGACAGAAGAATTGATACCTTTAAATTGTGGTAGAGAAGAATCTTGAACATACTGTGAACCACCAAGAAAACAAATAGGTCTGTCTTGGAGAGGGTGAAACCAATTTTCTCCTTGGAGGCTAGGATTTTGAAACTCTGTCTCACATACTTTGGAAATGTGGCCAGGTGGGACCACACCTTGGAGAAGGACATTATACTTGGAAGGGGGTGTAGGGACAGCACAGAAGAGGAAGACTCCAGATGAGATGGATTGATACAGTGACTGGGGCAATGGGGTTTGGTGTGTCAGAATAAGTGAGACTGGCTCAGGGCAGGACAGAGTTCAGAGCTTCTTTGCATAAGGTCGCTATGAGTCACAAGCAACTTGATGGCACATAACAAAAACACAACAGGTTTCTTTTATTCATTTCTTTTTTTTTCATGTTCCAACAGATTTTACTACCAGTTTGTTACATTGTCTTTTTGAGTCTCTAACATTTGTTTTTAGTAATTGTAGAAAGAGATAAATGTCAAAGTTAAATGGCACATAACATTGAGATGCAAATATCTAAAACTTCTAAGGTCAAGATTGTAGAGTTAGGATACTCATTAAATTTTGTTTCACTTTCCATCACTTCTACTTGGGAAGCATATGGCAAGAAAGCTCATGATAACATGTACTACATGCTTTGAATGACGTCCTCAAATCAGTGAAGCATTATTCATTTCTTATTAATCATTTTTTCACTCTATTTTTAGCTTCTTAAGAATAGGAATTCTATCTTATATTTCTTTTTCTCAGTCTCTGGTAGAACTGTTTTTAAATTAATGAATGAATAAAGTACCTCAGCACATTATTTCAACAGCTTTAATCCTTTCTTGCATAGTTTTTAAAAAAATATAAACATTATAAAAGAGATTCAGTCAACATTATTTAATTTCCTGGTTTTTAAAATAGTGTTAAGGCATCGACTTCATTTATAACACTCCTCTTGAGAGAGAGGATAAAAATATCATTATTCCTCCTACCTTCAAAATGCTAACTCTCCAATGCAGCAGAATGAGGTATAACTTGAAAAGGGAAAATCAAAGAGCTGATGGTCAGGCATTATGTACCACAGCTGTTGTTTCTGGCATGTACCTGTTCTGATTGTCTGGCATGCATACCACACCAGCTGTTAAATGTTCTCAGTGTAAACCCTTCCTATAAATAACAACACTCTAATCCAATGTAGAATATGATGCATGATAAAAAGTAGGAGAGACAAGTCCTGAGATAATTAGTAAAATTTAAATTTAAAAAAACCCTTGAAGTCTTAAAATCAAACAATAGATTAGCTTAACTAGTAAAGAATATGATTTAAATATTGTGTTATTTTACAACCTGTTTATATGGGATCAAACTGACACAAGAACAGAAAAGATAGACGGGAAACCTAGAAGAATGTGGATTTTATGTTTTGGTGTTTGTTTTTTGAGTTTTTTTTTTTAATTAATTCATTGTTGCACATTTTTTTCCTTCCACTGTCTTCTCCCTCCCCAAGCTCACTTTACAGTGCACCTTTTGTTCTAGATTGTTGTCATAGATCTAATGACTAATTACATATTCCTTTTGGACTTTTCTTCCCCTCATTTGTTCCAATGCATTATCCACCCATTCTTTTCCTAATCTTTCCCCAACACAGCTCATGTCAGTCTTATTCTATAACAGTGATGTAATTCAGTGTTTGTCCTTTTGTGACTGAGAGATTTCACTCAGCATAATATCGTACAAGCTCACCAATGTTGTGTAATGTTTCATGAGTTTGTTTTTCAGTTCTGCATTGTGTGGATTTACCATAGTTTTTCTGCCCATTCATTTCTTGATGGACACTTGGGTTGCTTCCATCTTTTTGCTATTATTTATAATGTATCATGAATAATGTAAGAATAAATATGAGTGTGGGTGTATGAATTTAAATCGCAGCTTTGGTTGCTTTAGGTCATATCCTCAGTAGTGGAATTGCTGGGTCAAATGGTATTTATATTTCCAACTTTTTGAGAAAGCCCAGTCATAATGGTTATACCATTTCACATTTCCACCAGCAGTGATAAGAGTTCCAATCTCTCCACAACTTCGCCAACATTTGTTGTTTGCTGCCCTGTTGGACTTTGCTATTGCTCTTCGAGTGACATAATATCTTATATTTGTTTGATTTGCATCTCCCTAATAGCTAAGGATTTTGAACATTTCTCTGTGTGTTTGCTTGCTTCTTTGGTGAAGTGTCGATTCATATACTGTGCCCACTTTTGCAATTGAGTTGTTTACCTTTTTCTTGTTGAGGTGCTAGTATTCTATAAATTTTATAAATAAGGCCCTTATCAGACGTATCATTGCCAAATATTTTTCCCCAGTCTAAGGGTTTCCTTTTTGCCCTGTTGGAGAAGTGTTTTGATGTGCATAGTGATTTGATTCTTAGAAGATCCCATTCACCTATTTTATTTTCCCCTCTCCTGGTTGTAGGGTTTTCATTATGCTGAGAAGAGGTTCATGCTATGGGTTAGGGCTTCTAGAGTTGTTCCTAGCTTTTCTCTGATAAATTTTATCGTCTTTGGTTTTAATGAGTGAGGAACAATTAGAAAAGGAAGGTGCGAATGCCTATCCAACTTGAAGAATATAATCAGTGTCAATGAATTATACATAAATTGTCGAGTTGGTATATGTTTTGCTATGTATATTCTCAAAGACAACACATATCAATTCTAGTCTTTAAAAAAGCAGGAGAAATAAAGTCAATGGATACTAATGTTAGGGAGTGAGGATTAGGTAATACTTTGTAGGATAAAGACCTTATTGGTGGAAATTTATAAAGGTCTAGGCTGTACCTTTCCAATTTCCTGGTCTGCTTCCCCAGGGAAAGTCTTGCTTGCTGACCCATCCCGTGTCAAACATCAGCATGGGAAGGGCAAGTCTGAATTTTTTTCTCCATCTATGTTATCTCTATGATTTTGTGTGCTCAGGTCTGGCTATTTCCAACACAGTCTGGACAATATTGAGAAGTCAAAGATAATGATGTAGGTTTGAAATGACAATTAAAATTTACCTGGACAAACTACAGACAGAGATATGAATGATAAGTTGAGGTGGTGCTTACTTCTTGCTGTTGTTATGTGATTTTTTTAGTCCATTACGATTCATAGGAACTGTATGAACAACCTCTAACAATCTTTGTCATGAACTCATCATTGAAATCACCATGTTAATCTATCTTATTAATTTCCCTTCTTTGTTGACCCACCATTTTTCCAAGCAGTCTTTCTTGCTCAATATCCAACCTTTAAATGCATATAAAGTAATTGAAAGGTACCATATGGCTTGGATCAGGCACACTTTAGTTTGGCACTGATGTCCTTGGTCTACTTAGAACTTTGAGGAGGTCCTTAACAGCAGATTTTTTTTTCCAATGTAATACATCTTTTGGTTTCTTGAGAACTGTTTCTATGAGTATTGATTGTAGATCCAAGTAAATTAAAATGCTTGATGAATTCAATCTTCTCTCTGTTTATCATTATCATATTTATTGGTTCAGGTGTGAGTATATGTTTTTATTTTATGTTAGTTTACATACAAAATTCATACATATTTTTTCTACACATTCTGTCATTCACATTGTGTTTCATATGTTCATCCCTATAGATTGTGTATTATAAAATTAATCACCATTGACCTATGCCCACTATTACCTCATCTTTTTTGGTCCCTACTGGATCTTCCCTACTTACTTCACCTCCTCCCTCCACCCTCCAAACTTTGTGACTTTGTGATTTTCCTACACCTCCTCACTCTCATTTCCCTCACCACTCCCCTTCCTCCTTTGGCCTTTTGTGCACATCTTACTAGTTATACTTCTATTTTTAAAATAATGGTCTTAGTTAGCTACTGAGCACAATACTCTCTGGCCTTTCCTATGTTACATAGTATTTTTAAAAATCATTGCTCCTGAGTGCTGCATATTATTCCATTGTATGAATATACTACAATTTCTCAATCGATTTGTTTATTGATGGACATTTGTGCTGTTTCCATATAATGCTGCTAGAAACATAGATGTAGAAATCTCTAAGTCTCAGTTCTCTTTTCATCAGGTTATATTACTAGCAGTGAAATAGTAGGGTCATATAAAATTTCTGTGTTCAGGTTTTTTGAGAAAAGACCAAACTGCCTTCCAGTTTGGAATGGCTGTACCATTTCATAATCCCATCTACAATGTATGAGAGTTCCTATCTCTCCATATTCTCTCCAATATTTATTACTTGCTTTCCTGTAAAACTTTGTCTTTTCTGTTGGGGTGAAATGATATCTAATTGTGATATTGATTTGAATCTCCCTCATTGCCAGTGATTTTGAGCATTACTTTGTGTGTCTCTTGGCCATCCAAATGTTTTCCTGTTTTCTTGATATTAAGGTACAATCCATGCTGAAGATCATATCCTTTGATATTGTGTCATCTGTATAAAAGAGGTTGTAGCTGAGGCTTCCTACAATCCTGATGCCACGTCCTTCATGTATTCCAGCTTCTCAAAATTATTTGTTCAGGATACAAATTAAATAGGCATGATGAAATGATGCAATCTTTATGCACACATTCTTGATTTTAAATCATGCATATCTCCTTGTTCTGTTCAGTTATATTTTCATGCTGAAAGCTTTGAGAGTACTCCATTTCAAGTAAGCTACAATAAGTTGTAAACCAGTAAAAGAGAATGCCATTCTTTTCTCTTATAAGCACTGTCTCCATGGGCACTGAACTGTGGTCTAAGCAGGGTTCTTCATTTATTTCATTTGAGTCCATATTCAAATTCATTCTGCAAATATTTATTTGAGAGTTACTATGTACCAGTAACATGCAGTGTTACCCTGCTCTGTTCTGACTACTGCCTCTTGGTCCAAGTCCAAGTATAGGTTTCGCATTAGCACAATTAAATGTGTTAGGATTTCCATTCTTCTCAGAGTCAGCCACAGTTTGTTATGATCCACACAGTCAAATGCCTTTGCATAATCAATGAAACACAGATAGACATTCTTCTGGTATTCTCTGCTTTCAGCCAAGATCCATCTAACATCAGCAACAATATCCCTAGTACCACTTCTAAACCCAGCCTGGATTTCCGGCAATTCTCTGCTGATGTGCTGTTCTCATCATTTTTGGATAATCTTCAGTAGAATCTTCCTTGCATGTGAAATCAATGACACTCTTGTGTAGTTTCCGCACTCAGTTGGGTCACCTTTCTTTGGAATGGGAACAAATATAGATCTCTTCCAGTCAGTTGGCCAAGTGGTTGTTCTCCAGATTTCTTGGCACAACTTGGTGAACACATCCAGGGTAACATCTGTTATCTGAAATACTTCAATTGGTATACCTTCTATTCCTGGGGCCTTATTTTTTGCTATTTCCTTCAAAGCAGCTTGAACTTCTACGCCAGGGATGCATCCTGTCTCCATACCTTTTCAACATGTATGCAGAGCAGATTATCTGAGAGGCTGAGCTCTATGAGGAGAATTGTGGTATCAGGATTGGTGGAAGATCTATTAACAATCTGTGCTATGCAGATGACACAACCCTGCTTGCTGAAACTGAGGAGGACCTCATGCACTTGCTGCGGAGGGTCAAGGACTGCAGCCTTCAGTATGGACTGAGGCTCAATGTCAAGAAGACAAAGATTCTCGCCACTGGACCTATTGGCAGCGTCAGGATGGATGGCGAAGAGATTGAGATTGTTCACAGCTTCAGTTTGCTCGCCTCCACAGTCAACACTCTTGGCACCAGCAGTCAGGAAATCAAAAAGTGTATCGTGATGGGAAAGTCTGCTGTTAGGGACCTCTCTACTCAGGAGCAACGGTGTCTCTCTGGAGACTAAGGTGTGCCTAATACAGGCCATGGTCTTTGTAATCACTTGTTATGCATCAGAGAGTTGGACAATGACTAGGGAGGACAGAAGGAGAGTTGATGCCTTTGAGCTGTGGTGCTGGAGAAGAGTACTGAATGTACCATGGACTGCCAGGAAAACAGATTCATCTTGGAGAGGATTAAACCAAGCTACTCCTTGGAGGCAAGGATTCTGGGGCTTCGGCTGACATACTTTGGACATGTTGCCAGGAGGGACGGGTCCTTGGAGAGGGACATCATGCTTGGGAGGGTGGAGGGATGGCGCAGGAGGGAAAGACCCTCTATGAGATGGATTGATTCGGTGACTGAGGTAATCGGGATGGGTGTGTCAGAGGCATTGCAGTTGGCGCAGGATAGAGCAGGGTTTAGGGCTGTTGTGCATAGGATCTCTATGAGTAGCAAACGACTCGAGGGCACATAACAACAACAACCTAAGTCATTGGATAAAATGTACTCCTTCATTCATCCCAATCAATTCAGTAAGTAGAGTGAGGCTGGATGTATGTTTGGTGAATGTAATAAAAAAAATAATCTTTATTGCCTTATAAATTAGTAGCAAAGATTTTTTAATGAAAGAAGATATGTATAATTGTTATAGGAAATCAATAGTTACAGAAGATTTCATAAAATAGAACAACATAAAGAATGCAAAGCTTTAGAAAAAATTATTCTGAAAAATATTTGCAAAAAAAGATTGGAGAATCAAGGAGGGAAAGCCTGGATTCAAGTGATGTGTTTGGTTACAAGGGTATTAAAATAAAACCACCATGATTAGAGAATCACTTGATTTAGTGCAGTGGGAGTGGAGAGGAGTTAGGGTTAGGGTAAGGATTATAGTTAGGGTGTGGGTTAACACAGTTAAGTGTTTGGATTACAAATATAGAGCTCATACTTGTCCTTTCATGTTACGTACGTTTGCTCTCACTTTTACATGAGGGACTCACAACAAATTCTTCATCATAATTATATGGTTGCAATTGCAACTTTTAAATTATTGAAAAGGTTTTGAACCTTTTAATAAATAAAGTAGTTCTTTAGGAATTGTCCTTCTATCTCAAAGGCAGCTCCTTGACTGGTTCAAATTCACCAGGGACTCCCTGCAAGAAGGGTGGGCTGTCTCTTCCTGTGCAATTTACAATCTCCAGAAAACCTGGTGGAGGATCTGTTATGGGTAGGTTTCAACTCCATCAGAATGAGTTTTGTGTTCAAGTTCATTCCAGTTTGACTTCCTGCTGAGAATTTGCATTCCACCTCAGATGTACTGAATCAGAATCTATAGAATTTTAACAAGATCCCAGGTGATGCTACTAAGTCCATAACAGATTCTTATACATATAAGCAACCTTGGACTTTTGTCTACATAAGAATCACCTGGAGGTTTTGTTAAACTGTAGATGGTCATTCAGCATATGTGGTAAGGGAGAGGAGAAGCAAATTCTTAACATGAGTTCCAACCTATTCAAAGTCCTGCTTTAAAACAAAGAAAATAAGAACCTTGTACACTGTCGGTGACACCAGCCTGGCTTTGCACATCAGAATGGTTCTGGGATCTGACACCACACACCTGGGGTTGTCATTATTTCTGCTGAAAGCTGGCAGTTTACAGACCACTCTGGTGAAGCTCCATCCTAAGGTTGGGCCACCCAGGACTCTCCTCCTCCACAGGCAAGGGTGGACAGGACACCTTCTACAGCAGCCCACACATCCCCTGGGCACCACTATCCAGGAAGTTGGGTGTATCTAGAGGATGGTGATTCTGAGCCTGCAGCTGGCCGCATATGAGTTTTGTATGAGAGGATCTTGGATCGTGGCGGGACATGAGCTTTGCTGTAAGTTCAGTGTCCTTGACATCACCTCAACTGAAAGGTGTGCCTTTCAGCAGCCTGAGGGTCTGTCTGCCCAGCTCCACTGTGGATTTGCAAGCTCCACATCCCAGTCTCCTACAGCCCTGAGGTGTTGCTTTGCAGTTGGAGTTGAGCCCTCAGGACATAGAAGATCCCTAGGGAGGACCAGGAGGCAGCTGCTGGGCACCTCAGGCTGTGTCAGCGTCCCAGTTGCCCTCACCAGGAGTTCCTAGCTCTCCACTGGTTCCATCCTTCTCATTGTTGATCCCCAAGAAATCTTGACTTTGACCTTTGCTAAACTCTTGAGCCCCTCTGAGAATAGAATCTTCACTTCCACAGCTCTGCCCCCCGTCATCTGTAACAAAAAGGAAACTCAGCAGAAAAACGTTATGTGCTGTGTCCCACAGAGCCCACAGGAGGATTTCTGATTCTCTTCTTTGCCTTCAGGAGAACAAGCATAGGAATAGTTGAGCTCTTTAAATACCCACCACTTCTGTCTATGTCCTCTACTGGTCTAACAGAGTCACTGGTAGTTATTAAAGGGGGGGGGGGGAGAAGGGGTAGGCAGCACCAGGACTTGGAATTTATATGCTATGTGAAACAAGATGTAAGTAACAATCATGAACATACAGTATTTTAGGAAGTGCAGTGAAGATGTGTATGCAAAGATTTGAAATTTTTAAAGTACCAAGTTCCTGAAATTCAAGGAAGTGTGTGTGTGTGTGTGTGTGTGTGTGTGTGTGTGTGTGTGTGTACCGTCAAATCAGATCTGACTGGAACAGGAGGAGATTGTCCCTCCTTATTCAGCAGAGCATCTGGTGGATTTGAACCTCACACCTCCGGGATTGTAGTGCAGCTTCTTGCCACTAGGCCACCAGAGCTCACCTCAAGGAAATATTTCTATTAACTTTTTTTTAAAGAGCATTATGGCTTGTTCAAATTCTAATTGCAGGGTTCTATTATTATATTCTGATTTGGATTTGCATTTTTAGCAAGCTACAGGTCATGTTGGTGTTACTAGGCAAGGGTCTACATTCTGGGATTCATGAGAGGATTTTTGGTTGTGTTTTAATTAGCAAACTGCTTTAATAGAATTAGTAATTTATTTTTTAAAATTTGCATAAAATCAATACATAGTAAGGAGAAAAGCAGCTATAGATCATCAATAAGTTGAATACAAAAACAAAGGTTCGTATCCTATTTAAGTCCCATGTCACCAATAATTAGGGAGCTCTGATGGCCTAGTGGCAAGAAGCTGCGCTGCAATCCCAAAGGCACTCAGTTCGAGGTAACTAGCTGCTCTATAGGAGAAGGATGGGCAATCCCCTCCCATGTGATTAACTACCTCGGAAAACCTGCTGGAGGGAGAGCTATGGTTCTGACTCGACAGTACACAACAATAACCAATAACTGCAGAACACTTGATGACAGACCCTTATTCTGAAAGCAAAGAACACAATGTTATTTGGTAATGCTAGTTGTTGTTGTTGTTGTTGTTGTTGTTATGTG
>NW_006399913.1:7036549-7044833 GCF_000299155.1 Elephantulus edwardii
GTTTTTGGATAATCTTCAGTAGAATCTTGCTTGCATGTGAAATCAATGATATTGTTCTGTAGTTTCCACACTCGGTTGGGTCGCCATTTTCTTTCCCTAGCTCCATATGTTGTCCTATAGACGACTATAGATTTGTGTCCTACACAAATCTGCTTTTACTACCTATTTGTGCTGTACTTTGCAAAAGAGATTACCCGTTTTTCCCCCAAAGACCTGTTGGCAGATTCAAATAGTTTATAGACGTGCTCCTTGAATCAGCAGTACAACTCCCTGCAGACTACTCCAGCAGAGCACCTAGGTCTACAAATGGTGGCCTTTGTCCTTTATCTTGAAAATGGACCTGTTCTAATACCAGCATAGAGGGAGCTGGTCATAATGGGAAGACGCTGCACTGCAATCCCAAAGGCATGTGGTTCGAGGCCATCAGCTTCCTTAAGTAAGAAAGATGGGCAATCTCCTCCTATTTGATTAACTACCTCTGAAAACTCACCAGAGGGTGATCCGTGTGTCGGTTTTGATTCTGTGGTACACAACAACAACAACAACACCCCCATCGTAGAGGATAGGGTCTCTTACTCTCATTGCCCATTATTCAAAACCAACTTATGACTGACCCTGCACGGGGATTCAATGGCTGTAAATTGAAAGGGATGAGATTGCCTATCTTCTTCCCTAAGACTTGCTGATGAATTCAGACAACCAGAGAGGTATAACCTTTGGATTCACAGCTCAACTGGCCACAGACTACACTAACCAGAGTGTCCTTGAAGAAAGGTTAGTTGATGAAATAGATTTCCATGGAACATGGCAAAGATAAAGAGAATTGCTCAAGGTAGAACAAAGTTCCAATCTGTTGTTGACAGAGCGACAATAAGTCATAGTTAACTCAATGACAATAGGAAGATGACCTTTTCCCCCCCTCTTATTTTTGCTTCGGGTGACACTGGCTTTTCTTAGGCAATGTTTCTTGGTTCCCAGGATGTTGTTATGTACTATTGAGTCACTCACGACTCATAGCAACCCTATATACAATAGCCCTGAACCCTGCCCTATCATGAAACAGTCTCACTAACCCCAACACACCAAATCCCATTGTCCCAGTTACTGTGTCAATCCATTTTATCTGGGGTCTTCATGATGTCATCCTTCAAGGACTGATCTCTCCTGGCCATGTGTCCGAAGTATTTGAGACAGAGCTTCAAAATCTTTGCCTCCAAGGAGAAACTTGGTGTTATCCTCTCAAAGACAGACCTATTCTCCTAGTGACCCATGGTATGTTCAATATTCTTCTCCAGAAACAAACCTCAATGGCATCTATTCTTCTTCTGTCATTCTTAATCAAGTAATTGCAAAGACCATGGCCTGGACCAAGCACACCACAATTTCTAGACTGGTATCATTGTTCTTTAGCACTTTGGAGAGTTCCCTGACAGCTGACTTCCCCAATGCAATTTGTCTTTTATTTTCCTGACTGCGGGTGCCAAGAGTATTGACTGTAGAGCCAAGCAAGCTGACATTGTTAACTACCCTTGATCTCTTCTCTATCTATCATGGGGCTGCCAATTGGCCCAGTAGTTAGAATTTTTGTCTTCTTGATGTTAAGTGTCAATCCATATTGAAGACCACAGTCCTTGACCTCTGCAGAAAATGGTCCTCTTCAGTTTCAACAAGAAAGGTTGTATCATCTGCAGATTATTGATAGTCTTCCTCCAATACTGATGTCACACTCCTCCTCATAAAGTCCAGAGTCTCGAATGAACTGTTTTGCATACAGATTGAAAAGTGATGGAGACAGAATGCATCCTTATTACACTCCCTTCCTAATTTTGAACGATGCAGTATTTCCTTGCTTTGTTCTGAGGACTGCCTCCTGTTCTAAGTTTCCCATGGCAACAGTCCAGTGTTCTGGGATTCCCATTCTTCTCAAGATTAGCCACAATTTGTTGTGATCTACTCAGTCAGAGGCCTATGTATAGACAATGAAACATAGGCATTTCTTTGGTACTCTCTGCTTTCAGCCAAGATCCATCTGACATTGGCAATAATGTCTGTAGTGCCACAATCTCTCCTAAACCCATCTTGTGTTTCTGGTAGTTCTCAGTTAATATATTGTTCCAGTCATTTTTTTGGATCATCCTCAGAAGGATTTTGCTTGTGTGTGATATTAGTAATATTATTCAATGATGTCCATACTCTATTGGATCACCCTTTTGGGGGATAGGAATAAATAAAATTAACATATTTATGCCAGGGTTCTACCACCAGTCTCAAATTCTCTTCAATGCTTCCTCCAGAAATCTAGGGGTTACTTTGTTGGTTTTCGTGCGCCATTGAGTGGGAACTAACTCATAGCTGATCTTCCACTAGTTTTCAGAGGCAGTAAATTGCATGGAAGGGGATTACTCCTCTTCCTGTGGTACATTTGAACCACATGTCTTTGGGATTGATTGTACCACACCTTGTTACATCTAGGCCACCAGAGCTACCTAGTCATCCATAAAAATTGTTAGATTCTTTGGAAGAAAATTCTAGAAGGATGTCTGGGATCTTTGAATGGAATTGGGCTACAGGTCTATCTCCTATACCTGTCATAAGACAGGATAACTTAAACATGCACACGAGAGTCCGTAACTTCCACTTGAAAGCAAGAGCTAACTAGTTACAAAATAGGGCTTTAAAGGCTGATTCTGGAGGAAACAGTTTTGAAGTCCTGTATAGAAATATAACTGCTCAGATCATAAAGGTTAGGAGACCACATGAGTAAATTATTGGGTGTAGAAGCCAGGTGAATGAGGTTAAGGAAGATGTGTGTGATATGGATGTAGTGTTATTTATCACTTCAAGGATTTCAGTCTTTAGGGTAAAGAGGCTGCAATAATTCAAAAGATTTTCCATCATCAGAAATATTTTTCATGATATTCAAGAGCATATCATAATCAGAGCCACAAGAGCAGTTAATATTGAAGATTCTCTATGATGTGAGTGGAAGGAGGAAGATGTAGAGTTAGACAACAAGAATGGAGCTTATTCTTTTGAAGTCAAAAGAAAAAATAAGAGAAAGCGGGTAAAGAAACAAATTTTGACAATAGCCTGATATGGCCAATTGCTGTCCATTTGATTTACATTCATAGTGACCCTCCATTGGTTTTCTGAGGCTGTCAGTCTTTACATGAGGAAACTTCTCATTTCTCTCTCACAGAGCTGCTGGTGGAGTCCACTGCCCAAATTTCACCAGCAACCAACAATATTACATGCAACATCAGTAGGATCCCTTTTTCACAATAAGCTAGGAGTCAAAATGATATGCTGCAATGTGATTAGTCATAATTGATGTCACTAAATATTGCTCACAAAAATGTAAAGATGGAAAATATTGGCAACAATTGAAGAAAGTGATATTCTTAATGAATGACTGTTGCCAGCTTTGTGATAAAAGGACAATTTGGAATGTTGCTTGTGGTCAAGTGACTGGTCAATCCATGAGAAGGTCCTGAGAACTGGTGAACCCCAATACCTTGGAAATTTTAAGGATAATTATTCCCCCCAAATCCACATGTTGTCTTTTGAACTCAAGAAGTATCTAGAGAGGAAGAAAAGAAAGACTTTGGTTTTTAATTAGCCATGTCTGGAGGCTCCAGTGAATTTAATGAATAAATTAATTAGTCCCTCAAAATGAAAGGTGTAATTTTTATTAAGCAAAATTATCTTTCTAAAGGGTAAGAAATGTCAAATTGTCTGTTATTAGTGTATACCAGACCCAAATATAAGAGGTTTGTTTAACTTAAATGCATATACTTTAGAAAGTTATGCCATGAGTATATCAAAGGTTTGTGTGTAGACAGGACAGTCTATAATAGAGCCTTATCTTAACTCCATTTCAAATTCTTGCCATGAGTTCAAAATCCATGTTGGATTTTAAAGAGCTGCTTTTCAAACCAATTCCTTTAACTTTGATAGTGACTTGGGCTATATATCTCAAAGACAACTCTTTTCTCTGAAGTCTAGTCTGTACAGGATATTTAATCAATCCTTAAAGGATCTTTGTCATTTCAAACAGATACAGTTTGCAAAGTAAAGATCTTGAGATGTAGCATTATCAGTACATTTTCACAGCAGACCTCCAGAAACATGAGATGGCTGAGGGAATAGAGATTACCAGAAAACAGATCCTGTCCACTGTCGTGGGACCACCTTGTAATAAACTGAATGACATAAAACATTTATTAATCATGAAATCCCAACTCTAGTTCACTTGATGGTGTTTCAGATAATTATGTATTCTGTAACTTCTGATACAACAATATAAGAATTCATGGTCCAGTGGAACAGCCGTTTTTCTCTGGTAGTAGACATTTATTTGGCCCAGACTACGTCAGTCCCTCAATAAACATTATTTTATGTGTAGCTTTACAATAGCCTGTGGAAGGGATTGTTTTCTAGGCAAGACCAGCTGACCAGCTGGGCTTCAGGCTGAATTCTGAGTTTCCTTTAATCCAAGCACATAGTATGACAGTACAGAATACTATTAGGACTTCTGTGAAAAAATAAACACCATAAACAGAAAAATCTTGAAGAAACTCTGGCAGAATTCAAGTCTGGTTCGCAATACTGTATTGTTTGGAGAAGCCCCAGAATGTTCTCCCAGTAAAGTCATATAAAATGAAGTTGAACCAAGCTACTGAAGACACCATGGGGCTTGGTTCTTTTATACCTGCTGAGAATATATGAGTACATTTTAATCACAAGACTTCTTTTAGCATTTGAGTCTTTATTCTGAGCTGCTCAAGCACAGTATCAGTCTTTGCTTCCAGGACTTCTGCTTCCAGGCTCCCCACCTCTCTGACACCTCCTCCTCAGCGTAGGTAGGCAACCAGGGAAAAGAGTGGACTGTAATTTCTTCACAAGACGAGGGAAAGTGTATGTGGAAAGGGTTTAATTAGAAGCTTGAATGAGGTTGAGTTAATCTTTTACCTGTTAATGTGGGAAATTGCAACTTGACTATATGCAAGAAATCTGTAAAGATATACCTGGCTTTATAGATGCAATCGTAAAATTTTGTGTATGTGTTACTTATTTGTTAAATGGTCCATTTTTAGTTACTTGGGGAAATTATTGTTTAAAATTCACATATTAGTTTAATCTTCAATCCCCAATCCAAATGCCGAATCTTCTCTTAATCCTTCTGCTATTTTTCTAAGTCATGATAACCTCTCTGGATTTACAAAACACTAGTACCATGATAGAATTTCTCTTCCTTTTGTTGGATTGTGTACCATCAAATTGGAACTGACTCATAGCTGGCTTCCAGCAGATTTTCATCAGCAATAATCACACGGGAAGAAATTGCCCATCATGGTGGATTTGAACCACGTGTCCTTGAGATTGCAGCACAGATTCTTACCATTAGGCCATCAGAGCTCCCTAAAAATCCTCTTACACAATTGATGTCAAGCTATTTAAACATCTCTCTTTCTAAATACTCTGAAAGCTTGGCTCGGTGGAGATTTCTTTTTTAATTGTATTTATATGTTAGGCTTTGAAGGAAATAGCAAAAAATAAGGCCCCAGGAATAGATGGTATACCAATTGAAGTATTTGAGATAACAGATGCCTGCATGTGCTCACCAAGTTGTGCCAAGAAATCTGGAGAACAACCACTTGGCCAACTGACTGGAAGAGATCTATATTTGTTCCCATTCCAAAGAAAGGTGACCCAACTGAGTGTGGAAACTACACAACAGTGTCATTGATTTCGCATGCAAGCAAGATTTTACTGAAGATTATCCAAAAAGGATTAGAACAGCACATCAGCAGAGAACTGCCGGAAGTCCAGGCTGGGTTTAGAAGGGGTTGTGGTACTAGGGATATCGTTGCTGATGTTAGATGGATCTTGGCTGAAAGCAGAGAATACCAGAAGAATGTCTATCTGTGTTTCATTGATTATGCAAAGGCATTTGACTGTGTGGATCATAACAAACTGTGGCTGACTCTGTGAAGAATGGGAATCCCAGAACATTTAATTGTGCTAATGCGAAACCTATACTTGGACCAAGAGGCAGTAGTCAGAACAGAGCAGGGTAACACTGCATGGCTCAAAATTGGGAAGGGTGTACGCCAGGGATGCATCCTGTCTCCATACCTTTTCAACATGTATGCAGAGCAGATTATCCGAGAGGCTGAGCTCTATGAGGAGAATTGTGGCATCAGGATTGGTGGAAGATCTATCTAACAATCTCCGTTATGCAGATGACACAACCCTGCTTGCTGAAACTGAGGAGGACCTCATGCACTTGCTGCGAAGGGTCAAGGACTGCAGCCTTCAGTATGGACTGAGGCTCAATGTCAAGAAGACAAAGATTCTCACCACTGGACCTATTGGCAGTGTCAGGATGGATGGCGAAGAGATTGAGATTGTTCACAGCTTCAGTTTGCTCAGCTCCACAGTCAACACTCTTGACACCGGCAGTCAAGAAATCAAAAAGCGTATCACGATGGGAAAGTCTGCTGTTAGGGACCTCTCTAAAGTACTCTGGAGCAATGGTGTCTCTCTAGAGACTAAGGTGCACCTGATACAGGCCATGGTCTTTGCAATCTCTTGTTATGCATCAGAGAGTTGGACAATGACTATGGAGGACAGAAGGAGAGTTGATGTCTTTGAGCTGTGGTGCTGGAAAAGAGTACTGAATGTACCATGGACTGCCAGGAAAACAAACATATTCATCTTGGAGAGGATTAAACCAAGCTATTCCTTGGAGGCAAGAATTCTGGGGCTTCGTCTGACATACTTTGGACATGTTGCCAGGAGGGACGTGTCCTTGGAGAGGGACATCATGCTTGGGAGGGTGGAGGGATGGCACAGGAGGGAAAGACCCTCTATGAGATGGATTGATTCGGTGACTGGGGTAATCGGGATGGGTGTGTCAGAGGCGGTGCGGTTGGCGCAGGATAGAGCAGGGTTTAGGGCTGTTGTGCATAGGGTCGCTATGAGTAGCAAACGACTCGACGGCACATAACAGCAATAACAACATGTTAGGCTTGCTATCATTGTTGCTAAGTAGGAACTGTCTCATAGGTGACCTTTCAGAGATTTTCGGAGGCTGTAAATTGCATGGAAGACATGCCCCATCTTTCTCTGTGGAGCAGCGAATGGATACAATCCACTTGCCTTTAAGGTTGGCAATTCAACTGCTTATCCACTAGGCCACCAGAGCTCCCTAGGAAAAGATATTAAGCATTTATTATGTGCCAATCACTGTAGACAGAAACCACATCTGAAGTGAATATCTAGAATATGGCTGAGTGTTCATTAAAACATTCATTGTTTTCAAATGTATCTATGTTCTATTAAGTAACAAGAATGAGAGAAAAATTGAAAGTTCTGTACCTTAAGAAGGATCCCTGGTGTCATCGTGGTTAAAACACTTAGCAGATAATCTTTCAAGGAGAGTGGTTTAGGTCCACAGGGAAAGATCTGCTTCTGTAAGGATTTACAGCCTTCCAGTCTGTATCCAGCAGTTCTACTGTCTATTGAAATAATATGAGTCAGAATTAACTCAACGATGTTGTTGGTAGACTGTCTCTGGTTCTACGAGGGATATTTATTGAAAGTGCCTTGCTGTACCTGGTGCAAAATTACTAGTTAAAACGAAGTATATAAACTTGATCTTAAGAAAATTATAATATTTATTTTTTAGTTGATATATTTAAGGCACCCAAGCGTCGAGGACTCTCCTTCATAGGGTTGCTATGAGTCGCCTGCGACTCGATGGCACTTAACAACGACAACATATTATCCACAGTGATTTCATAATCTTGGTATAATCTTCAAGCATTGACTGTATAGTTATTCTTTTTGTTGGACTTAACCTTGGTAATGGTGGCAATTTGTTTTATTGGCTCTTCTGTCACTCAGATCACCTGGATGAAAGTAAAGCACTGTCCCTGGATTTATTTCTAAAGCTTTCTTTTCCAGAATGTTCAATGACTTCTCAACAGTTTTAAATAGTCAATTGATCCTAGCATGTGGCTATGAGGATTTAAAGAATATATTCTGAAGTTCCCTCTGTGTTTATATAAACTGAAAATTTTGTAAAATGTAAACTGATAATGTATTTTAAATTTTAGAGAGGATCCAATAGAAAAATGGGCACAGGATATGAACAGGCACTTCACCAAAGACGACATTCAGATGGCTAACAAGCACATGAAGAAATGCTCAAGATCCCTAGCCCTAAGAGAGATGCAAATTAAAACAACTATGAGATATCATTTCACCCCAGTCAAAA
>NW_006399913.1:7045921-7051599 GCF_000299155.1 Elephantulus edwardii
GGAGGAGGGTAGAGAGAATGGTGCAGCGGTGAATGAATGGAAACCCAAAATCTCTGTAAATGTTTATGAAAATTAATAAAATATAATTATAGAAAAAATTTAGAGAGAAAGATAATCAGAGAACACTTTATTTAATCTTTGACCAACTTTGGCTTGATAAAGAATTGTTTTTAATCTGTACATTGACAGCTCTAAGGAGTGTGAAACATCAATAAAGATAAACCATCAATTTTGGTAGGAAAGTAGATAACTTTTCATTTCTCTATCAATTTAATTTTTTTATTTCTTTTTATGAACTTTTAGAGTTAATTCAACAACAAAAAAAGCCCGTTCCATTTCAAATATATAATTCTAGAAGTGTACTTTGTCATTTACTATACCATCATTTTTCATTAACTATGAGGGAGATATGTGTCAGAGACAGTGAGACTGGCTCAGGCTAGGACTGAATTCAGAGTTATTGTGCATAGGGTCACTGTGAGTTGCAACTCAATGGCACAGTACAACAACAGTCATTTATGTATCTCAAGAGTTCATAGCCCTTTAATCGAATAAAGTATATTGAATTAGATAATTGCTTTAAAAGTTATTTTATTATTATATATGAAAGATTTTTATAACTGTTTTATAATTTCACTTAATTTATGATTGTTTTTAAACTATATAAATAACAGGAATTCTGTCATTAATAACAAAGTTCTTTCTTTGATTAATAGCTACCTGAGTATTTGCATGTTAATTATCATTATGATTTTAAATTGCAAAGAAACTGTTTTCTACAAGAACTATACTTAATGTGTATTATAACGTAGAAAGGATTTTTGTCCTTTGACCTTTAAAGATTTTTTCCCCAGTGATTCTTTTAAAATGACCTCATATTGATTTTTTACATAACTGTAGGCTTATTATCATTTCATGGTTTATTATAAACAAATAATGGTTTTGTAAGCCACCACAAAATTTCTCTCTTAAAATAAGATATTTTCATGTTTAAAATTATTTTATATGCTGTGGTTTATTATAGAAATAATAGAGTCTAAATATATGATTGATTTTTTTTAGCTTTCATGAAGTAAAGATTTATTTCTTTTCTTAAACTAGCTTCAGTATCAGGTAATTAGAGTATGTTCTAGGAAGTGTTGAAATATAAAAGATGATCAGAAAAGAAAACAAAGAGAAAGTATCTAGATTCATTTCCTTACATTCTTTTCTAAAATTATTACATAAATACTCAGTGTATCTTCCTCATGGCTCTTTCATCAGGATTTGTGGGATTTTCTGAAAGCTCTACTTTTTTCATTCTAAAAGATCAATTATTAAAGCTATGCTCTTGTTTCTATTTGAGTATAAGAGCAACAAAGATGGGCCCATAGGTTCAACATGAGCTAGACAGTACTTGAATTGTTCTTAGCTTATCTTGGGGTATTTTTGTGGGCTTTTTGTCAATTTATTTGCTTCTTAAATTCTAGCCAGTCACCCATTTTGAGTTAATTGGTCAGAGAACTGTAAGTAGGTATATTGTGATGAGATAGAACAAAATTAATGTTCCACAAGGGAGCATTCATAATAATCCAAAGAATTAGAGAAAAGTAGATAGTAAAATCTGACCAACTCTGTTGTTATTGTTGTTAAGTGCCATCGAGTCATAGATGACTCATAGCGACCCTATAAACAAAAGACCTAAACACTTGTATAACTTTCATCATTTCTCCAAGTTCATAGAGTTTCCAGAGGCAAGCTATTTTGCAAGGGGATGCCACTCCTAAGCTTGACTTAAAATAAAATTTAAAATAACGAAAGACTTCCATTTTCTCTCTTCCACAGGCTTAGGTTTTAGCATTGCAGGAGGTGTGGGAAACCAACATATTCCTGGAGACAACAGCATTTATGTAACTAAAATTATAGATGGAGGAGCTGCACAGAAAGATGGACGATTGCAAGTCGGAGACAGACTACTAATGGTGAGTGTGACCAAAGAAGGACCATGTATGTAATTGTCAGGTCCTTGTGTTCCACTGTGTTCCAGAAACAGACAAGGACGACAGATTAGGAGGCAAGAGGACTTAAAAGCACAAGCACAAGTATTTCTGATTTTGTGATACTGTTTTTAAAAAATATATATGTGACACATAATTTACATACCATTTTTGCCAGTGTAATCCATTTATTATTAGGATGATGACTATTTTGAGAAAAATATCATCAAGGTTGGAGGAGGACTCATCATCAACCTGTAGATGGCACAACTTTGCAGAAAATGAAGAAGACTTGGAGCATTTACTGAAGTTGCTCAAAAACTATATATAGCTTTCATATGAATTCTACATCAATGTAAAGAAAATAAAAATTCTCATAAATAGACTAATAAAAAACATCAGAATAAATTCAGAAAAACATAAAGTAGTTAAGGATTTAATTTCAAGTGAATCACCAGTAAGCATCCACAAAGCAGGAGTCCAGAAATCAAACAAGATGTTACACTGGGAAATCTTCTACCAAACAAAGACTTCTCTCTAAAGAGTCAAAACATAAGAATGTCAGTTTAAAAACTGAAGTATGCCTTATCCAAGCAGTAGTATTTTCAGAGACTTCAATACTTGTGACTATTGGACAATGAATAAGGAAGACTGAAGAAGACTTGATGCCTTTGATTTGTGGTGGTAGTGGTGTTTTGAAGATACTGTGAACTAACAAAAGAACAAACAAATCTGTCTTGGATGAAGTGTACACGAAATGCTCTTTAGGACCATGGCCAGTGAGACTCCATCTCATAAACTTTAGTCACATTATCAAGAGGGACCAGTATCTGGAAATTAAGATCATGCTTAGAAGAGTAGAGGATGAGTAAAATGTTTAACCAGATTTACTGGCACCATGATTGCAATAGTCTGTTTAAGCACAGCAGAGACAGTGAGATGTGAGAAGGTTGGGCAGAGTCTCACTGCATTAAACACAGAATCACTAGAAGTTGGAGCCAACTTGAAAGTATCTGAAGCCTGTCACTGAGAGTTAGACTTTGCAGAAGGAAGGGAACAGTACTATGTAGTTTATTAATACCTATATTCAGATGTCTAGCCATGTCTTTAACCATTGCACATATAATACAGTTTCCAGAAGTGTATCATCTGAGCTCTGCCTTATGTGTAAGTGGATTTGTAATCCCTTTCTTTTTTCCACCCAATGGGATTTCAGCTGCTTTTATGCAGTGATTGCATTCTTGCTTCTGACTGTCATGGGCAGTGACTGATTCTGAGATCTGACCACCTCCTTGTAATTGTGGACATATATGATAAACTAAAGCTATATCATAGATGCAATAAAAAGGAGTAAAGTATCTGAGATTAAACTAATAAAATAACTTAATCTGTTTACTGTTACATATCGAACCTACAGGTAAAGAAACAAATCTTGAAAATTAATATGCAATAGCTCTCAAGCTATGAAAGTATTTCTAGTCTAATGTTTGCCTTGTAAGACAGGACTTCTAACAACTGTCTTCAAGGAGGCATTATCTCCATCTTTTTTTGTGAGGAATGTTTGGGGAGGATCAACATATAGTTTCAAGAAAAAAGAATTTCTATGCTAAAGTAGAATCTGGACAAGAAAAAGAACCCTGTCTTAGGCTGGATTCTCTAGAGTAGCAAAACTAACAAAGTATGTGTATGTGTGTGCATATATAGATATATATGTGTATGAGTATATGCATATGAATATTTGTGTGTATATATGTGTATACTGACATATCTGTGTACATATGTATATTCATATGTAGACATATGTATGTGTATATTTGTGTGTGTATGTATATATTTATGTTCAGAGATTGATTTATTTGGAGGAAATGGTACATATGCTTGTAGAGGTTGAACAGTCCCAGGTCTTTGGGCAGATCTGTACGTAGGTAGGTTCAACCTCAAGAAAGGTTTGGGAAGTTAATGATTCCAAGATGTCAGAAGGCAGCTGGCTTGGGGTGCTGCCAGATTCAGAGACTGACAAGTCCAAGCGTCTTGGGAGAGAAGGGTCAAAGTCAGCAAATATGGCAGGTTACTGGTTCAAATCTGGAGGCAGGGGTCAGACATAGCTAAATAGAAGTTGCACAAAAAGCTCCTTTATCTTCCTGTCAGAAAGTCAAAACATATATGCGAAGATATGTCACATGCCTGAGATGATGTCTTCTTAATTAGGTAACTGAGCATATCTTGCAGATTGACTCCTAATCCTGCTTGATTAACATCATACTCACTCCCATTAAAGGAGTTCCAAATAGCAGTGACCCTCGAGCATGTTTCCTAGGCAATACAGCTTAATGGGAGGAGACTGCCCATCTTGCTCCTCCTGAGCTGCTGGTGGATTTGAACATTTGAAACACATAGCCTTTTGATCATGCTGTGCGTTGTACCACCAGAGCTCCTTAACATCTCGGAGGATACAAATCATTGTATCCAACTCCTGAGCTTTAGAAAGTTTGTGTTTAGCCTCTGTGGTCTAATTTCATAGTTGTTGCTTATCTTTTATAGTGAATTATGTGGATACAACCTTTTCATAATCTTGATAGCTAACATTTATTTGGCATTTAGTGCATGCTCCATATGCATTTTAAAACCGTGAATGGCTTATTTTCACAACAGCTCATTTTATATAAGTTAAAGGAAGCTGAGAAGATACTGAAATTTAGTAACTTGCCAAAGGCCACACAAAAAATGTGCAGCACTCAGTTTCAAATTGAAGCAATCAGACTTTGATCACTGTTTGTAAACATCTACTAATATTGCCCACCCATATTATTTGCATTTGTTTCCTTGAATTAGCCAGTTAATTGTTCCCTTCATTTAATCCTTAAGCCATTCATTTTATTTCATCTAATGCATATCATATTGAGCACCTGCCATATTCCAAGCAATAGTCAGTAGTTAGGGATGAATGCTGGCAGAAGAAAACATCCTATCAAACATGGCACTGATGCCTTTAGTCAAAGGTATAAATAAGAATATGACTTCTTTGCCAGCTGAAGTCACTGCCATTTTCATTCTTGAAACATTCTAAATTTTTTTTTTATTTTCTTGGTTTGCCTTTGATGCAGGAGTTTGCTCATATGAAATAATTCTGAATTAGAAAATGTTTTGTTGGGATATAACACCTGAACCAAGTGGTATTAGAGAAAAATACTTGACTACCAAACAAACAGACATGTGGAGAAAATTCAGCCAAAGTGCTGTGTGTAGACAAATATGATGAAGCTCCCTCCCACATACTTTGGGCACATTGCTGGATGTAGGTCTTGAAGAAGGACATTATGCTTGGGAAGATGGAAGCACAGCAGAGGAGAGGAAGACCCTCAACTAGACAGATTGATACAGTGACTTCAGCAATGGGCTCAAGTGTGTCCAAGAATAGAACAGGGTTCAGATCTGTTGTTCATAATGTTACTTTGAGTTATACTCAATTCAAAGACACCTAACAACAACTTGAAATACCTACTCAGGAATGAAATAATTGGTGATCACCATCTTCTCATGTTGTTGTTATAGGCCAAGGACTTGGAATCAACCCATAGCTGACCCTCTGGTAGCTTTTCATAGGCAGTAAATCCTGTGAGAGGAGATAATACTTAGTTATGTCATGCTGTTACAACAGAGATACCACAGATGAATGGCTTTATTTTTTATAATTTTTTTTTT
>NW_006399913.1:7054920-7056011 GCF_000299155.1 Elephantulus edwardii
ATGTTGTACTTCAAGATGGATCTAGAAATTACTTTTTTTACTATAAAGGCAACCTCTCTGATACATAGCAAATAATTGAGAAGACCATGGCCTGGATTAGGTGTACCTTAGTTTCTAGACTAATATCATTGCTTTTCAATACTCTGGAGAGGTGCCTGATAGCAGATTTTTCCCAATGTAATTCATCTTTTGATTTTCTGACTGTTGGTGCCAAGAGTGTTGATTGTGAAGCCAAACAAAACAACTGTTAACAACCTCAATCTCTTTTCCATCTATCACGGTTGCTGCCGACTTGCCCAGTGGTGCGAATCTTTGTCCTCTTGATATTGAGCTTCATTCCTTCTTGAAGACTACAGTCCTTGACCTTCTGCAACAAGCTGTATCACACACTAGCAAAATCCTCCTGAAGATTATCCAGAAATGATTGAAACAGTACATTGAAAGAGAACTACCAGAAATATAAGCTGGGTTTAAACGAAGTCGTAACACTAATTATTGCCAATGTCAGATGGATCTTGGCGGAAAGCTAAGAGTCCCAGAAGAATATCTATCTATGCTTCTTTCATTAACTATGCAAAGGTATTGACTAAGTGAAGCACAACAAACTATGGCTAATCTTAAGAGAAATGGGAATCGCAGAACAGTCAATTGTACTTCTAAGAAATCTATACTGTGCTGCGTTGGAAAACAAAGAACTCAGGAAATGGGAGACCCTGGAGGACATTATGTTGAGTAAAATATCTCAGTCAAAAAAAAAGGACAAATACTGCATAACGCCACAGTAAAATGGGACTGACAGCAGGATTGGGGGGAGATTGGGAAAGATGGGATAAATTATGTATACTGCATTGAAACAGATGAATGAGAAAACTATTTAAAGGGAATATATGATTAGGTATTATTGTCATGACAGGTGTCCAGAATGAAGGCTGCATAGTGCCGTAGACTTGGGGGGAGGAATTGTATAACAATGAAAAAAAATTTCTTTTAGTTTTCAACCAGAAGAGCAGACTTGGGGTGTGGGGAGAGGTGGGCAGGGAGAAAGTGCAACAATGAATGAATGGAAATCCAAAGTCTCTGTAAACTTTCAT
>NW_006399913.1:7056111-7065899 GCF_000299155.1 Elephantulus edwardii
CAACCTTAATTCTGGATTCCTGTGCTAACCATAATACTCAATCATATATCACTTCTAATCTGTTCTTTCCCTCATCTGTTTCAATCCAATATACATAAGTTATCCAGTTTTTTCTGTCATACCCCCACCCTGATGTCAGACCCATTCTACAAGTTTATTGCAGCTTTGTTTACAATAGCAAAGAATTGGAAGCAGCCTAAAGGCCCATCAACAAATGAATGGCTAGAGAAGCTGTGGTATATCCACACAATGGAATACTATGCAGCATTGAAAAACAAGGAACTCATGCAATATTATTCAAAGTGGGTGACCCTGGAGGACATTATGCTGAGTGAAATATCTCAGTCACAAAGGGACAAATACTGCAAGATGAATGGCTTTTAAAGGTCTTCTATTCCACTTTAGCACGCTACAAGTTCAAATCCAGGTGTTCCCTCTTGGGAAGACCATCTTTCTAAATTCTGAATTAAAAGCCTTGGCTCCATCAGCATCAAGAGGGTAAATATTTCCTTGAGTGTTCTGGACTTTCCCTTTATCAAAGAGTTTTGTCATGCAAATTTAGATCCAGAAAGACATGCTCCTCCCCTCTTGGTCACTTTTCTTGCTGGTGCTGACCTCCTTTCCCAACTCCTTGGCTGGATTTCCTGTCCTTTTATCTCTACTGAGTTAAGACGTATTATTGACCACATCCTGGGGGAATGCTTTCTGCATTTATGATTTGAAGAAGAGAGTGTTTCTTTTATCAGTTCACAGGAGACAATTATATATCTCCCACATAATAGTTTCATGTACATGTATTTTGGGAGGACAAAATTCAATCCATGATGAGTACTGAAATTAAACCTGAAGAGCTTAGTTTCCCACCTCCAGCATGATAATATAATGAACGATTTGGTCTTCAACTCATAGACCCCATTTATGTCATTTCCTCAAGTGCTAATATTATAACATCATGCCAGATGTTGTGTGCTGATTTCTTTAAGCTCTATTTAAGTTTATTTTCAAGTTCTTAAAAACCCTAAACCTAAATAATTCTGCCAAAGATTTTTCCAAGCACCATGCTATTTTTTTTTTCATTACCATTTTCTTGGTATTCATTATAGATGTAATGATTTCAAAAATAACTGTGACATAATCCTTAACTGTTTTGAGTTTTAAAGCATAGTTTAAAAAAAAAAATAAGAACCTTCTACAGTAATAGGTCTCTCCTCTCTTATGTAAGGAAAATATAATTAGAACTTCCAAGGCAACTGCCAAGCTGAATCTGGAAATGAAAGAAAATGATTCATTTTATAATATTCTGAAAGAAAATGACTGTGAGAGAGAAAATACAGGGGGACAAAAATTACTGAAGTCCCTCCGAAAGACCAATTATCTCTTTAAATGCAAAAATATTTATTAATGTTCTTTTGTCATTTCTACCCACCTCTTTTTCTACCCAACAAGTCCTCTTTATCTTATTTTTACTTTTCTGCCCAAAAGGAAGTATGAATAATTTAGATTCTATGATTTACCAGCTGTATCATACTCTGCATATTTTTCTCTAAACATGCTATTCTTTCTAAAGTTTTGTACCACTTATTTCTCTCACTTCTTAGGAAAATGTCTCCCATATATTATTCACCAATAACTTTAACAGACCAATAATGGCACTACATTAGTTTCCTTAGACTTTTGTAGCTAATGTATGACAATTCAGGAAATATCCCAGCATCTATCCAGAAGCGTGGAGGCGAGTACAAAAGTTCAGTCTCTTTTTCTTTCTAAATCTTAGACTGTCAGTTATAGGTACAATATTAGATACCACCTGAATCATTCCGTAACTGTCGTTATTGTATTAGAAGTGACTTATAGCGGAACTTCTAGTGGATTTTCAGAAGCTATAATCACACTATATTTTGATTGCCCATTTTCTCCCATGATATCATCCCACCGATGGATTAGAACTACCAAAGGGGTGTCTGTCACCTTTGAGTTATCATCACGCCTTAGGGACTCCATCACCAGAGCTCCCTGAACCATACCATATATACTCCAGCTCATTACCATTGAGTCAGAACCACATCATAACTGACCCTGCAACAGGTTTTCAAATATTACACCCCCCCCATCTTTCTCCCATGGAGGAGCTGTTGAACTTGAACTACCTCCCTTTTTCTTGGCAGCAGAAATCTACTCTTGTTAGCTAGGACACCAGAGTTCTTTAAAATATGTATATTATAGTTGCTGAGATTCTGAGAAGAATGAGAATCCCAGAACATTTGATTGTGCTTATGCAAAACTTATACTTGGACCAGGAGGCAGTCATCAAAACAGAGCAAGGAAACACTACATGGCTCAAAATTGGAAAAAGTGTGTGTTGAGGATATGTCGTATCTTTGTATCTTTTTTAATCTGTATGCAGAACACATAATCTATGAGGAGAAGTGTGGAATCAGGATTGGAGATGACTCATCAATAATCTGTGTTATGCAGATGACACAATCCTGCTTGCTGAAACTGAGGAGAACCTGAAGTGCTTGCTGCAGAAATTCAAGGACCACAGCTTTCTATATGGATTGAAGCTCAACATCAAGAAAACAAAGTTTCTTACAACTGAGCAGATTGACAGCATCATAGATGGTGAAGAGATTGAAATTGTTAACAGCTTCAGCTTACTTGGCTCAACAATCAAAAATCTTGGTACCAGCATCCAGGAAATTAAAAGATGAATTGCATTGGGAAAGGCTGTTGTTAGACACCTCTCCAAAGTATTGAAGAGCAATGATGTCAGCTGGGAGAATAAGGTGTGCCTGAAAGAGGCCACCATCTTTGCAATTATTTGCTATGCATCAGAGAGCTAGGGATGATAGAAGGAGAGTTGATGCCTTTGAGCTGTAGTGCTGGAGAAGAGTATTGAATGTACCATGGACTGCTAGGTAAACAAGTTTGTACTGGTTAAGGTGGAGCCAGGCTGTTCCTTGGAGGCAAGTATCCTGAAGCTTCATCTAACATACTTTGGACATGTTTCAAGGTGGAATCAGTCCTTGGAGAGGGACTTCATGCTTGGGAGGGTGGAGGGACAGTACAGAAGATAAAGACTCTTAATGAGATGAATTGATTTAGTCACTGGGGTAATGGGGATAGTTATTTTAGGGACAATAAGATTGGCAAGATATAGAGCAGGTTTAGGACTGCTGTACATAGGGTTGTTTTGCATCACAGGTGACTCGGCAGCACATAACAACACCACCACAACACAGTTCTCTGTAATAAATACGTGTGTGTGTGTGTGTGTGTGTGTGTGTGTGTGTGTGTGTGTGTGTGAATTTCAGGATGTACCATATGCCCAGGAGTCAATGGCAAAGGTAGAGAAGGATAAATTTCAGGCTTCACTGGAGGCTCTGGAGGCTCTGGAGGCTCTGGCCAAAAATAAGACCCCAGGAATCAATGAAATACCAATTGACATGTTGTTTTAAATAACAGATGCAGCCTTGAATGTCTTCATCAGATTATACCGGGAGAGTTGGGGCCTAAATGCCTGACTGGAAGATCTCCATATATCACCATTCCCAGGAAAGGCGATCCAACAAAGTGTGGCCATTATTGAATAATTTCATTAGTAACTCATGCAAGCAAAATACTCTGAAGATTATCCAATAATGGCTGGAACAGTATGTTGAGAAGAAACTGCCAGAACTTCAAGCTAGGTTTAGAAGAGGCGATCGCACCAGGGATATCATTGCTGATAATAGATGAGCTCTGACTGAAAACAGAGAATACCAGAAGAATGCCTATTTTGTGTTTTATTGACTATGCAAAGGCATTTGTGTGGACAATAAAAAATTACAGCTAACATTGAGAATGGAAATCCCAGAACACATAATTTTGTTCATTAGTAATCTTTACCTAGATCAAGAAGCTATTGTCCCAAAGGAACAAGGGAACACTGCATAGTTTAAAATCAGAAACAGTGTGTCTCAGATTGTATCCTTTCTCTGTACTTATTCATTCTATATACTGAGCAAGTAATTTGGGAAGCTGGACTCTATGGAGAGAAATGGGCCATCAGGATCAGAAGAAGGCTGGCTCATCAACAGTCAGTGCTATGTAAATGACACAACCCTGTTTCTTGAAAGTAAAGAGGATATGAAACCCTTGCTACAGAAGATCAAGAACTGCACCCTTTGGTATAGATTGCATCTCCACATCAATAAAACAAAGATCCTCACCACAGGGCCAACAGTTAAACTTATATCGCTGGAGATTTACCAATACAGTAACAACAACTCCAATATTTCTTTGTTCTTATGTAAATAAATTGCCATTATTCCAAAACTTATTTCTATTCCTTCTAGTATTATTTCCCACTTAAAACAAATAAATGGAAAAACACAGCAACATTGTAATTCTAACCTTTAGATTTATCCTGCCTGTCAACTTTGCTATAAGCCATTTAGCATTTCAAATGTAATAACTTTGGTGGCCTTAAGGAAAAGAAGCTTCACTACAATCTCAAAGACACAGGTTCAAATCGTCCAGCTGCTCAGTGGGAAAAGGCTGGCAAAGGAGGAGACTTACTGACTCTGAAAACCCAATGGAGAGTCAGCTATGAGTTGACCCTGGCTCAACAATACACAACAACAACAACATATAACTTTATGGACTAACCAGATCCCTGGCACATCTTCTTTACATCAAAATAATTTTTCTTACTTTCTCTTACACCTTAGCACATGCCTTTTCCTAGATTGTTTTTAAAGTTTTGTGGAATGTTAGTAACATTTGATTTGTGTATTGTATCAGTTGCTCAGTGTTGTCTCAGATTTATCTTTTGATATTAACTTAGACAAGTATTCAATAGATGGTCTGAGGTCCACAGAATTAATAATTTTCAAATTCTGTACATACTTTCATAAATTTTGCAATAGAGCAAAAAATATTAAAGAATGCTATTTTTTTCCTACCAGAGGTTACTAAATGCCCTTGAGTCAACAACTTTTACTCAGCGACCCTATGATCAACAGATCTGAGACTTGTCCTATCCTGAAGCATACTCACAATCTGTGATATGCTCAAACCTATTGTTAATTGTGTCAGTCCATCTTGTTGAAGTCCTTCTCTCTCTCTCTCTCTCTGTCTCTCTCTCTCTCTGTCTCTCCCTCCCTCCCTCCCTCCCTGCCTGCCTTTTTCCCAGCATAATATTATTTTCCAAGGGCTGGTCCTTCCTGACAAATTCCCAAAGTATGTGAGAGACATAGTTTCACAATACTAGAAATTGGAATCTAGGACATTTTCATTATATTCTTTGCAAGGATAACATTAGCTATCAGACGTCCTTCATCTATTATTATTGGAGAGATACAATCTTAGTCTCCTTTGCCCAGAGCCTTTTACTTGATACTTGGAAAAAGTAATTAACAGAAAACTTTTATACCTTTCACAGATAGCTATGTGGAGGTAGTAAATAAGAGGCAAAGTAGCAGAGGTATAATTAATATAGAGTGGAAAGATACTGAATTGAAAGACAAGAGTGCTGAATTCCAGACTCAGGCAGCGTGCACTCACTCTATCTAATGGGAAAGTCATGCACACCTTAAATCGCCAGCTTTCTTATCTGTGTCATTTTCTTGAAAATATTTTTCTCAAATGATGTATCATAAAAGGATTCTGAGGTCAAGTAAATTTGTAGATTCTCAAGAAAGTTAGATACCTGTGATGTCTTATAAGATCTGCAAACTTATTTTATTGTGGAACTCTTTTATATAAAGTAAAACATATAATCCTTAGACTGGTATAGTGGAATCTATTCTGGGATGTCCTATGTGTGAGCACTTCTGATTTTTGTTCTAATAGTAAAATCTTGTAAGAAGGACAAGTTAATTTGGGGAATAGAAATTAAAATAATGGAATTACCTAAATGAGATAAATTGCAAGATTTTCAGTTATTACTTTTTTAGTAGATTTGCAGAGTGTCTCACTTCCTCCAAAAATCAATGAGAAGAGTCTATTTGAAAGATTTTTATTCATACTTATCACACTGTGTCAGAAGCAGTGTAGATAGATAGAAATTACCTCAACAGCAAATAAAGCTCGAAAGCACAGTCACTGTTTATTCCAAGCTTACATGAGGACTGAGTTATAATTCTCTCTTGGCATGATTCTTTCCTTCCTCCAAGGCACTACTTCTACCATTGAACAATCTTTTGTCCATAACTCCTCTCTTCATCTTTACTCCAGACCTGGAGAGGTAAATAGGGCAATCATTACTATTAGTCTCATTTTCAAGAAGAGAAAATTGAAACTCAGAGATGAAAGATGAATGACCAATATTATTTAACCAGTAAAGTGTGAAGTTAGAAGATTAAAACATAGACAACAGTGTCCTCAAGTGAAACTGCCTTTATCCCAGGAGCATTTAATGAAACCTTTTATGTAAGATATAAGCTTTGTTGTTTATTTGTTTGGCTTTCTTAAGTTTTTTAAAGTTGTTTGACACTTGAAAACAGCTTGGTTAAAAACCATGGTCCAAAAAAAAAAAAAAAAACCATGGTCCCACTTTTACCTGAACTCATCTATATCATTCTACAATGCCACTGCTTTTCCTGAGACTGACTGCAGGAAAATACAATACACTTTAATAATTTACTGTCATTGAACGAAAGACATTTGGATGTAATACCCATCAGATTACATCCTCTGAAGTTTCAGTAGCTTCTTTGTGAAACCCTGGATACCTCTGGTTAAGTACTCTTTGATTCCTTTATAATATTTCTAGATTTTGGTAAATTAATTCCATAGTCTTTGTAATGAAATATTTTATTAAAAAATTAATGCCCTCATACTGCATTTGTATTTCTTATAATGATTTTAATAACCTTCTTTCTAAAATTTGCTCTATGGATATTATATATCAGTGACTATTAAAGGAACTGTGGTTCTAAAAACACACTCTACTAGCGATTTTTTAAAAAGTTTCTTCTAATATATGTGCATCACTCTACCTTAAATTGCATGCATATATCACAGTGCAACTATATTAGGTACATTTTAATATATATGTAAAAATAGCTAATTAGGAACAGTGTGATAAGTATGAACAAAACTCTTTGAAATAGACTCTTCTCATCTAGTCAACCTGGTCTCATAGTGACCCTGAAAGACAAAGTAAAACTGCCTTTACGATTTCTAAGGTTGTGTTGGAACCTTTACCAGTGAAGTACTTCATCTTTTTCCAGCAGAACTTCTGATGGATTCAAACCACAAATCTTTTGGTTAGCAACTCTGCATTTAACCACTGTGCTCTCAAGGCTGTTTAATTATTAATGGAATTGCTAATTAGTTTATTCCTGTTTCTCAGTGAATTGCCTTCAGGTTCATATTACACTGTCTGCTCCAGTGACCACTGCTATAGAGGAAGCTTGTCAATCAAAATAATTTCTAATTTACTTTATACAAAAAGAGGTGGAATAAAAGATTGAGAAATACATCAAAGGTTAATGGAGGAAGAAGAAATTCACAGTTAGAGCTTTGATAGTGAACCTTATCAGCTGAGGCGAACTACTGTTCGCATTCTGTACTTCCTTTCCATCATTCTATCCTGTGCCTGTCACATAGTGTCCAGTAAACATGTGTTGGTGGTGGAATGGCCTTCATTCCTAATCCTTTTCCATTTGATTCAGTGTGAAAAAGAAAGTCCACATAAATACCTCATTTCTCCTATAATAATAGGAAAGCTTAGTTGCTTTTCTTGGGGTATGCCTAGATTATGATCAACGTAGTTAATAATTATGAAGTAATTATAATCTAATAAGTCACAATCATTTTATTTTCTTAATTATCAATTCAAGTCATCCTAGTTCCTTTTGCTGTTACTCATGTATTAGACCTATGTCGAGATGTGAGATAAGAAGGATGATGAGAAGTGTGTTAAGTTGTTGATTTGATTGATTTAAAAAAAAAATATGTAGCTTATTGCATAGTAGATATTTACAAATACCATAGTGAGAGAATCCAAAGATGAGTAAGCTAGAATTATTACTCTTCTTGAGAAAGTCAGACTTCTGGGTGTGAAGGGGCGCTAAGGGGGGGTAAGTGTTGCCCAAGATAGATGGTGATTATTTCTAGAAAAAGGGCTCTGAATAGAGTGATTCTCCACCACCACCACCACACCCCAGTAGCAGGATCAGGAAAAGTACACTGGGGGATGGTTCTGATTCTTGTTTGTAAGTCTTATATAAAGAATCTCTTTTAAGAAATGATGTCCCTCCTTTCTCCTAAACACAATTATAACAACAAATCAGTAATAATATTACCCCCATTTTACACAGATAAGAAAAGCCTCAGTAAATATGTTACCCAAAAGCATAAAACCAGGAAACTAGGAATTGAAATAAAATCTGCTTCTACATTCAGAATTTTATTATTATTATTATTATTATTATTATTATTATTATTATATCAATTGACTTTGTTTTTAGAGACATGTAGAAACAATATGGCTATTCTTTTTACTAAGTTGAAATTTGTTTTATGGGTGGTTAAAATCAACACGCTTCTCCCACTTTAATTTTCTCATTTATAGTCTTATCAATGAGGATACTGCACTTCATTTCTATTATTCTTGATTTAAAGTCATTGTTCTAAAAAAGCCAAAGTAGTCACTGTTTTGGCTTTTTTAACAAAATGGGATTATATGTTCATTACTAAAATGATGAAAAATAAAAAAATGTTTATGACCTAAAGATTATTAACATTAAAGAATTTGAACACCTTCTGCTTATTACTGTTGTTATGGCTGTGTGCCATTGAGTCAGAACCAACTCTTCGATGACCCTGCAGCAGGACTTCAGAAACCCTTAAATCGCACAAGAGGAAATTCCCATCATTCCCCATAAAGCAGCTGGTGGCTTTGAACTGCATGCTTTTGGTATTTCAGAATAGCTTCTTACCACTAAGCCACTAGAGCTCCCATTTATTTGTAGTCATTTTAAAAAATAAATTACATGTGGCTTTTTCATTATAACAGCTAACTTCTAAATATTACTAAAATTTTAGTATTTGTTCTGTATTTATTTTCACTGTTGTTCTTATTGGATTTGGTCTCCTTTTTAACTTTAAGTATAAAATACTTTATATCCTTTTAAAAATTAATTTGTTTCTATATTTATATTATAATATTTCTGTATTTATAATACTTCTTTACAGTACGGCTAGTGTTTCAAGTCTATTTACAGGAGTGCTGGTAGCCTAGTGGTCAGGGAGTTGCACATCCAACTCCATGGTAGGTAGATCAAATCTACCAGTTGCTCCACAGAAACAAGATGGGCAGTATTATTCTATATGATTTACATACAGCTTCTAATAACCCACAGAACACCAGCTGAGTCTGTTATAATTTGAACACAATGGAAAGCAAGTAAAAAAATTTATTTATATTAGTCTGGTGGCCTAGTCCCTGAGGAGTTGCACTGCCAACCCAAAGGCAAGCAGTTCAAATCCACTGGCTGCTCAACTGGAGAAAAACGAGCACTCCCTCTTGTGTGATTTATGTTGTTGTTAAGTGCTGTTGAGTCACCTGCAACCCCTAGTGACCCTATATACAACAGTTCTGAAGCCTACACTCTCCTGAGACAGTCTCACTGTCCCTCATTGTCCCACTTACTGTATCAATCCATCTCATCTGGGGTCTTCCTCTGCTGCACTGTCTCTCCACCCTTCTAAGCATGCTGTTCTTCTCCAAAGACCAGTATCTCCTGGCTGTATGCCCAAGGTATGTGATATGAAGCTTTAAAATCCTAGCCTCCAAG
>NW_006399913.1:7069834-7126237 GCF_000299155.1 Elephantulus edwardii
GAAGGAAGGAAGGAAGGAAGGAAGGAAGGAAGAACCTGGTCTTGGAAGCAGTCCTTAAAACAAAACAAGGAAACACTATATGCCAATCTATATGCAGACCAAATAAACAGGGCTTTATGAGGAGGAATGTGACATCAGAATTGGAGGAAGACTACCTTATGCAAATGATACAACCTTGCTTGTTTGTGTGAGTTCTAGCCTCTGAAAACTGTACAAGGTCAGCTGTGAGTTTCAACTTGACAAAAATGACTTAGACTACTCCTAATAATCTCCCAGTTTGCCCACCATGTTGATACTAGTGAAGGACAGTGCAAAGGCCAGTGTCTGCCCATGTGTATGTTGCCCCCTACTACTTATTACTACACTTTCTCAAGACACACAAAAGCTCTCGTAGCATAAAAGTCAAAGCATTCAGCTTCAGATATACCAACTTTGCCAAAGGAGAAAGGCAAAGCAATATGCTTCTGTAAAGATCACAGTCTTGGAAACACTATCATGGGGCAGCTCTAATTTTTCTAACAGGCTCATTATGAATGAGAATTGACTTTATGGTACTGGGTTGGGTGGTCTTTCCATGAACCTCCCTCACCCTTGTACCACCATGCCAGCATTTGCTTTCACTCACTTGAATTCCCACAGCACTTGCATATCCCTTTCTGCAATTCCCAGCCACCTCTTTCTTCAGCCGCTGTATCTTCCTCATTCTAAACCATGCAGAGCTGTTTCACTTCACCTCCAGCCTCTTTCTTGGACTCCAACACATACCCAGGCTTCACATGTGGCTCCTCTCTATAATACAGCCCACTAACAGAGCTTCATTCAAACACAAGGGATCTTTTTATTTTCTCTCCTGTAACCAGGCCAGTCGCTCAATATCTGCAATTATAGATAGATATTTGATGCAAAAGAGAAGGAAAATAAATAAATAAATAAAGAAGACAATGGAAAACAATGGCAAGAACAACTAGCAAATCAGTGCAATGTCCCTTCACTTCACAATCGACTCCAGCTGTAAGCCCTTTATCTTAAGAGTTCATAGGAAAATACACACATAGTTAACCCAAACAAATACACTTTTCAAAAAAAAGAAAACATTCTGAAGTTTCCAACACAAAAGAACACTTTTTGGTCCAGATCTCCAACTATTTTGAAGCTTTAAAAAAACACATAGAGGCCTCATCAGCAGTAGCCTAATTAAACTCATCAGTTCACAGATGTTTACAGGAAAATGCTCAGTGAAAAATTTCACTAGGATTTTCTGTTTTCTGGGAAGAAAAAACCAGATGGGCATAATAGAGAGAGTAATCATAACTAACATTAATTAAATATTTTAATGTACCAAACACAAGTGGATTAAGCATTGAACTGAAAGCTTGTTTGTTCAAATTCACCAACTGCTCCAGAGGAGAGTGGTGAGGCATCTTAGAGGCAGGTATTATTATCATTCATATTACACAAATAAGAGGTTCTGGTAGCATAGTGTAGCCTAGTTGAAGGAATTGTGCTGCCTCCCTAAAGGCATGCAGTGCGAATGCACCAGGTGCTCTGCAGAAGAAATAGGACCAATTTCCTCCTGTGTGATCACTGCTACTGAAAACCTATAGGAGAGTCAGCCTTGAGTCAGTTTTGACTCAAAGCACATAACAACAATAACATACAAACTAGGAGCTGTATATTGGTGACTTTTTGTGACAAAGATGTGCAATTGCCTCCTATTAAGACTTATCAACTCAGCAGGGCCTCTTGATTGGAATCAACTCAATGCTCATCTGGAAACAGATGATCTTTAGAGCTTAGTAAGATTTTTGTTGCTGTTGTGTACCAAAAAGTCGAAGCCAACCCCTAGTTGACCCTCTGGAGGGTTTTCAGAGGCAATTAATAGCATGGGAAGAAATTGCTCATCCTTCTCTTACAGAGCAACTGGTGGCCTCGAACTGTGTGCCTTTGCTATTGCAGCAAAGCTTCTTGCCACTAGGCCACCAAAGCCTAGAAAATCCTATGGAGAAGGTCTACTCTGACATATGGAATCACTTTTAGTCAACTGATTCAGTGTTACCTGTCAACAACTACCATGGCTAAAATTGATGAGATTCTTTTACTACATCAGTTACAAAAGGAAAAAAAAAACATTACTATTCCTCCAGGGACTACTCTTCACCACTAACATTTTATCCAACTCTGCTTTCTAGTCAAAACACTTTCCTGGTGATCTAACAGCCTATTAGAGGTGTCACTGTAAAACATATACTTTGCCGCCATATTTCTGAATTGCTTCACTGCACATCTTGAATATAGCAAGAAGTATATAATGCTTCTCTCATCTTTTTCACTGATAATATAATAAGCCATATACTTTCTATACCCATTGGGGAAGGAAAATTATTCCTTTACAGAAACAGAGTATTAGTGCCACTTGTCATTGAATCCATTTAGTTACTAGTTTTGGGGATCATTATCAACTGGCTTGTCATTCTTTTTGTCTTATGCTACTGAGTACTTTTTTCTTCTGCTTTTGGTTTGATTGGTTGTTTTTCCATTAACTTCATAGCCCACCATGAGACTAGAAAGTTGTTTCTAAATGCCTTTGAGTCAATTATGACTCATACCTACCCTTTGAACAACACACCAGAACCTTGCCCTATTCTGCACTATGCCGATGATCTCTGACATTCTTGGAACCATTAATACAATGGTTATTAATTTTTATTAATGGTTATGAATACAATCTATCGACCTCCCACCTTTTGCAGTATGATGTCTTTTTTCAGGGACTCCCCCTCCTCAGAATATGTCCAAAGCTTGGGAGATAAAATTTCTTTGCTTCCAAGAAACATCCTGGTTGTACTTCTTCCAAGATAGATTTCTTTGTTCTTTTGAAAGACAATGGAATAGTCAATACTCTTCTTCATCATACAACATAAAAGCATTGAAGCCAATCATATTTATTTCTTGTCCAACTTTCAGATGGATAAGAAACAATTGGAAAAAACAAACATACCATGGCTTAGATCAAGCACACTTTTATCTGATCACCTTTTTCTTTAGTACATTGAAAATGTCCTTAACACGTGGCCGCACAGTTTTAAATTGACAACCGTGCTTAGAAACACATTTTTTCTGATGTATTACCATCATTTGTGGCAACGTATTAACAGCAAATTTCCCCAATGCAACACATCTTTTGTTTTCTTGATTATTGCTACCATGGATGTTGATTGTCGACCCAAATAAAATGAAAAAATTGACAATGTTAAACATTTAGCCATCCATCATGTTGTTGTCTATTGGTTAAGTGGTGAGAATTTTTGTTTCCTTGATGTTGAGATGCAATACATATTGAAGTATCTAATCTTAGATCTTCTGTAGCAAGTGCTTGAAGTCCTCCTCACCTTCAGGAAGCAAGATTATGTCATCTGCATAACAAAAGTAATTAATTAACACATGAGTTAGTAAGAGATAATATTTCTCTTACTAATAAGATACAAATAATAAATAATAATATATGCATTATTAAGAGATGTAAAAAAATTATCATAGATATGCACACATACTTTTGAAAACCCAAATCAGTGTTGCAGTACATTACTGGAATGGATAAATGTTCAATGAATGTTTAAAAATTGGTTCCAAAATGATGTGCATGGTATGATGGTCTATTTATAGAAAAACAATGCAGAAACATGGGTAAGGAATGTGTGTTTGTGTCTCCATTAATAGTCAAGTACAAAGAGTATAGACAATTTTTTTCTTCCTTATTTTGGTGTTCTTCAATAAATGTTTTACTTATGTGATCATAAAAAACTATGGCAAAAGAAAGCATTCAATTCATGTCCTTTTTTCATGACTGGTTTGCTGAATTCCTAGACATATGGTTTCTCAAGCAACTTTTTTGAATGGCACTTTAACTATGCCTGCTAATGTCATTAAACAACCTGGTCTAATAAGTATCATAAAAAAGACTCAACTGCAATTATTACAATTTAAGCTTTTATTAAGATCTTAATTCTAAATATATTCTTGCCTAAATAGTTCTCTTCAGTTACATGGCTTAGCACTAATAATGACTTTCCCCCTCCCCCTTTCAGGTAAACAATTATAGTTTAGAAGAAGTAACACATGAAGAGGCAGTAGCAATATTGAAGAACACATCAGATGTAGTTTATCTAAAAGTTGGCAAGCCGACCACGATTTACATGACTGATCCTTATGGTCCACCTGACATTACTCACTGTAAGTACCATATGCAGTACCTACCGTCTTCCACCAGCAAGCCTGTTTGCAAAATTGTATTTATACCAAATGTTGACAGTTCTCTGCAGGCCCCTTCATCCTTCTTTAGCCCCAGGAAATACTTCAGCGGTCCAATTCTCTCTTTCACTCTCTTGTTGTCTTACCAGATCCTAATGATTTAGAGATGGTACAGATTGATAAATTGGAGTATCTGCAATTATTGGGGGCTTATAGTATACACTGGAGCTGCATAATTCTAACAGTGCTGGAGAAACATGGTTTTAAAGCTATTTCTGAAATCCCTAAAGCATGAAAAATCTCATGCTGTAAGATCTTTTCTTTCTAGTTCACATCCCTATGATAGGTAAGTAGAGAAGAGAGGCTAGTAAATGAGACCAGGGGTAGTTCCATGGTTCTTCCCGAGGAAGGGCATCTTGTACTTACTTGAGGGAATGATTATCCTCAGTTTCATCATATAATCATATAGCTTACTTTTACCTACATTTACTGTTTTGTAAACATCTCACTATGATTATAGAGTGGGCTGGACATGGAGGCTAGTAAGTCAACAACTAACTATAATCCACATTGCTGGGACACTCATAAGGTTCCCAGCCACCTAAATTCATGTTTCCACCTCTAATTACTAAGTCAACAAGAATCTTAAGGTTAGATATTTAGGGATTTATTTCAAAGCAATCATTTTTCGGATTTAATTTGAAATACTGTTTTGTTAACATCCGTAAGCTTGCTCATTTTGAAAACTTGAGGCTCAAGTTGTTGGACTGAGACTTCAGAATGTGCTTTAAGACCTGCTATTAATGAGTTCCATAGTCTTAAACAAGTCATTTAACCTGTCTTAGATTCAGATGTTCCCCTTGAGAGAAATTTAAGGGTGGACTACTTTGGTAGTATGTCCATTAAGTTAGCTATTTCCTTCTAAATAATGATTCTAAGCCATTAGCACTCAAATTATGTCTCTCTTTCAAACAACCTGCAAGCTAAGTTAAGCTGTACTTTAATCGTAAGAGTTTGAACTTCCAAAGTTCTTCAAACTTGATGAATTTTTAAAAATCAGCTTTGAATTCTGTGAATCACTCCATGAAACCCATAAAGGGTCATGCCATATACACAGGGAAGGAGAACAAATCATTCAAATTAATTCAACAACTATGGATCAAGTAACTTCAGTAGGTGCTGGACACCTTATATTTGTGATGAATAGACTATGTAATAATAAGTTCTGAAGATCCTGGTTTAAAGATAATTAAAATACATAAATAGCAGTAATATGTGGCAAAATAAAAGGGTGGTATATGCTATATGAAAGGTAAAAAGAATGTCTTCAAGGGACTTCAGTTGAGGAGATATCATCCCTATTTGGAAGATGAGGAAAAAGAACCAAGTCTATGCAAAAAGATAGCATTTGAAGAGTACTTTAAATAGGTACAATTTCAACGTTAGTGAAGGGTGGTTGTTAGATGACATTGGTTAAGCTCTAACAAATAGCAGCAACCCAATTCACAACAGAACTAAACATTTCTTGGTTCTGCCCCACCCACATGATATCTGCTGTGGTTCAACCCCTTGTTACATCCACCAAGTTAATACATCTTTTTGAGGGTCTTCTCCTTTTTCACTGACCTGCTTAACAAGCATGATACTTTTCTCCAGGGAATGACCCATTCTGACAACATGCACAAAGTATGTGAGACAAAAATCTCAACACCTTCCTTTCTAAGGAGCATTCTGGATGCATTGCTTCCAAGATTGGCAGGAGTTCTAGAAAATTGGTTTAGCGGAACAAAGACACAGAGGTAGAAAATCAAAGGTTTTGTTGGATAGTCATAGTAGCTATGTCATGGAGATTTGTGATCAATCAAAAAATGTATTCAACACAATAAAAAGAATTAAGAATGTATTTAAACACAATAGTGGCAGTGGAGAGTAAGCGAGAGAATTACTAGAATGGTTTTGAGGAGAGTTTAATTAATCTTATTTAATAAAATGTGTTGGGAAAGGGGCAAAAAACAGTTGAGGGGTATTTAAGTACTTTAAAATTAGTCTGATTTAGAGTGAAGAAATGGGGAGGTGGCTAGAGTTATTGGTCTGCAGAAATACCTCTGGGAATATTATAACATATTGTGAGAGAATGTTGTGGAGAAGAATTTGTCCCTAGGAGGTTTTGATAATTGAATATTAATCATGTGAAAAGAATGTGAGTTCTGTAATTAGAAAGTTAACATTTTTATTTCAATAGAAAATTAATCATCATTCTGACACTGTGTGTGCTGGATCTTTCCTCCTATTCTCTTCACCTAATTGTACTAATGGGGGTTAGTATATAACTGTTATTATATCTTTCCTCCTGTAAAGGTCACCATGTGCTTGTACATATTAAATATAAACAAACAGCAGTTCCCCTAACTTGGGGGGCAGCAAATCTTTGGCATGTAGCCGACCCTTTCTATTTTTAACACATTCTCTGAACATAGCACAGTGAGTCATCTGTATAAAAGGTTTCTTCTTCTCTTTTACCCCATAGCTTATTCTCCACCGATGGAAAACCATCTCCTCTCTGGCAACAATGGCACTTTAGAATACAAAACCTCCCTGCCACCCATCTCTCCAGGAAGGTACTCACCAATTCCAAAGCACATGCTTGTTGAAGATGACTACACCAGGTCAGATTTGTTTGCTCATTAATTGAGTTTTGCTATCACTACCAAAGAGAAATCACCTCAATGCAATGCTTTGCGAAGCCACTAAAGATTCTAGGAGTCATACAAACTTAACAGTCCTGCTCCACAGGAAATCTGTAAATACTTGCAAAAATCTGTCATAATATCTTATTTAAGAAAGAGAATCTTGTTGGAAAAATAGGAATACTGTATTCACTTATTGGTCAATATGTGATGTATTCACACTTTCCACACAGAACCTATTTTAGCTTTCTTTAGGTGCTAAAGACAATTATTTTACTAGACGGTAGAAAACTAGTACTGAGGTAAAAAAGAGAGAAGTGGAATAGTAAATATCACACAGTAGATTAAGGAAAAAGCCAAGATTCAGCAATAGGCTTTTGACTCTAGATTTCATGTTCTTGATCACTCACAATGCAGTGGATTCTGAAATTCAATAAAGGCCTCCCAGTGGTGCAATGACTACGTAGTAAAATGGGAAGGTGTGAAGGAAACACCAAATAGTTTTCATTTAGTGTTGTTATTGTTTGGTGCAACTCTGTGAACAACACCACTTCAGAACCTTGCTCTGTCCTGTGCTATCCTCACAGGATCCTTGAACCCTCAGTCACGCTCCAGACCTTTACTGGAGTCACTGCATCTATCTATCTTGTTGAGGGTACTCCTCTCTTTCTCTGACCCTCCCACATTTCCTAGCATGATGTCTTTTTCAAAGACTGGCCCATCCTGAATTTAATATATCCTGTTAATCCCCAAGGTGACAGTGCAAAAACTCAACACAAGTCACACACTATAAAGCCAGATTTAGCCAGCACATTTTTTTAAAAATCAGGTTTTATTATACTAACTGGGATCTAATAGCTCTAATAGTATGTAGAGAAGAGCTATCAGCTTACTTACATCATCACCTACAAATAGTTTCTCTCTCTCTCTCTCTGTATATATATAATAGCCTATATTATAGTAATCCATTTCTAGTTATAAATAAATTACATAATTAATGGCACATAGATTTTTAAATATTTTTGCTCCAACATAATATATTTACTGTATCCAATAATGTAGAAGCTCAAGAAACAAAAAGCTGCACACCTTCAGATACAGATGAAACTTGACATTCTTTCACACAATTTATTTTTTTGAAATTTCTTTCTTCAGTGAACAATATTGGCAAAAATGATGTTACATATAGATGTGGGCACTGTTGCTACATATGTTTATGTGTAAAAATTAGTAGACAAGAACTATTTTAGTTTTATATCTTGCCTATCTGATGAAGCCATTTGTCAGCCTTTTAAAAAGTAGAGAAGACACCTTGCCCGCTAACTTTCCTCACTGGCACACGTGCATATTTTGGCCTTTTCATTCCTTTGGTATTTCTTTTTAAATGATTAAGCAGTTTCCATTTCTTTCTTTTGCAATTTCAGGTTTGCTGAAGTAGCTTGTTACATCTTTAGCCAAGGAAAGGAATGTTTAGAGGCTGCAAATGTGCATCTGTGGTATAAATTAAATATAAACTTCTTCCTATGCTGAAAGTTTGATCACTTTGCTGTTAATTAAAATAAAGGCTGTGGCAGGGATAATCCTCATAACTCTCGAAAGAATTATGTAAATATAGAGCATCTTTATCTGCTCGAGCAATGATCTATTTGCTCTCATCCTATCACTAATATTTGATATGCTTTTAATTTTAAAATTTCATTTTTATCTCACTAGGTAAATTAGCATTCGTTAAATCACACTTCTAGAGTATAAACCCTTTGCCAGATATTTTATATATACTATCCTCCTCCCGTGCAATTACTGCCTCTGAAAACCCACCAGAGGCTCAGCTGCAGGTCAGTTCCAACTGTACGGTACACAACAACAACAACATCCACTTAATCCTCCAAAATTTCTTATTAGAGGTGCAACAGTTGAAACTCAAAAAGACTTACTGGTAGCCACACCGTTTTTAGGCAGAAAAGCTAGCTGCCTAGCTAGGTTTAAAATCCTGGATAGGAAGAAGTATTATAAATTTATCTTTTTCAGTAAAAATCAAATAATATAACTATATGTGTCTTAGAAGTAATGTGGCTGAGAAGAGCCCTGGGTATTCCAGTGAGCGCTAAATGGCAGTATTTTGAGCTACCATCATGTGAATGAAAAGGCTTCTATCTGTTGTTTATAAGGTGATTATGAGTCATAGTCGATAGCATCTAACAATAACAACAGAGACTAGTAGACCAAGTTGAAGCCTGCTTCTACCCTATGTGAGGGGAGAATCATTTAAACTCTATGCTCTTCAATTTCTTCATCCTTACAAGTGGAGAATTGTCATATCTATCAAAAAAATGAAAGGACAATATTAATTGCTTTTATACAAAGTTCAATGTATTCATCCTTGTTTTAATCCTGAAATTGTATTGTAATATTAATGTTTTTCCTTTTTGAAAGAATGGTATCATTCAATGGTAATTATTTATTTTGTTATATCTGTACACAAATATAAAGCTGGTGATTCTAGATCAGTCTTTATTTTTAGTGTACAATTTTAAATCATAAAGTAGAAAAATCTACTAACAGAAATACGTGTGTGTGTGTGTAATGATGTTATGTCCCAGTGAGTCAGAAACCTACCCAGAGCTGACTCTCCAGTGAGTTTTAAGAAACTGCATGGAAGGAGATTGCCCAACACATTTTTTAGAAGTAATAGAGTCAATTCTATTACTGTTCACATTTAGCCCTAGCAGATTTTACTAGTACTATAGGTTGTTGTTGTTTGCCATGAATCAAAACAGACTCATAGTTGACCTTCCAATGGCTTCTCAGAGGCTGTATATCACATTAAAGGAGACTGCCTATCTTTCTACCATGAAACAGATGATGGAATTAAACTGAAGGTTTTCAAGATTGCATCATAAATCCTTACTACTTGGCAAACAGTTTTTCATAATACACACCCCAGAAGGGTATGCTTCAGGGCTGTATACTTTCTATATATTCTGTTCAGTCTGTATGCTGAGCAAATAATTTGTGAAACCAGACTCTATGAAGAAGAATGTGGCTTCAGGATCAGAAGGTAGACTCATCAACAACCTACTTTATACAGATGACATAACCTAGCTTGCTGAAAGTGAGAAGGACCTGAAACACAGCGGAATATCAAAGATTTAATATGGATTATATCTCACTATGAAGAAACCATTGGGCCAATGGGCAACATCATGATAGAAGGAGAAAGGGCTGAAACTCTCAATTAGTTTATCTTACTTGGATCCATACTCAATACTTTGATACTAGCAGTCAGGAGACTTTGGGCAAGTCTACTGTCAGGAACTTTTCCAAAATACTGAAGAGCAATGAGGTTGATTTGAAGACTAAAGTGCTCTTGAGTCAAGCCGTGGTCTTTTCAATCACTTATTTTGCATCTGAGAGCTGACAATGAATATGGATGCCAGAAGAATTTATGTGTAAAGACTGCAGGAATAAAGAAGTGTTAAAGAGGAAATAATCAAGAGTTTGATTTGGAAAAGCAAACACACACTGACCAGACAGTCAGGAGGGCATAATAACCATTCACAGTGGAAGGACAGTAGGTATTTTTTAAAAATATATAAAGAAAAAGCAGACACTAAAATTTGAAATACAAGATTTATAATAGAAAATCTTGAATACCTTTGAATCATCATTTTCTTTCTACTTTCCATTCATACGCAACCTATCTGTAACTATAGTAACAGCAAAAAGACTACAAAATAAGAAAAGGTACGTGTTAGGAGTGTGTCCTTTCTCTATATCTATTAAATTTGTATACTGAGCAAATAATTTAAGAAGCTAGGCTTATGGAAAAGAATGTTAACCCAGAATGAGAAGACTCATCAAAACCTCCATTGTGCAAATGACACAACTTTGCTGGCTCAATGTGAAGATTTGAAACGCTTGCTGTATAAGATCAAAGACTACAGTGCTCAATATGAATTGCCTGTCAACATCAAGAAGACAAAAAATTCTTCAGCACTGGATCTGTAAACAACATTGTCATAGGTGGAGAAAAGGTTGCAATTGTCAATGATTTCACCTTATTTGGATCCACAATCATTATTCATCATACCAGCTGTCAGGAGATCTGCAGTAATACATTGGACAAGTCCTCCATAATGGACCTCTCCAAATTCCTGAAGAGCAAAGACGTCATTTTAGAAATTAAGGAGCAGCTGATACAGGCCATGGTATTTTCAGTCACTTGCTATGTATCTGAAAATGGAAAAGGGCGGAAGAATTGACTCCTTTGAGTTGGAGAACTGTACTGAATATGCCACTGACTGCCAAAATAACAAACAGATTTGTCTTGGGAAAAGTCTTCCTTAGAGACAAGAATGGAGAAACTTTGTCTTACATACTTCGAGCACATTGTTAGAGGCTGTTCCTTGAAATGGGCCACCATCCTGGGAAAGTTGGAGGGTCAGCAAAAAAGAGGAAGACTTTAAATGAAATGGGTTAACACAGTGACCACAGCAATGGGTTCAAATATGTCAGAAATTATGAGGATGGCACAGTCGAGGATAGGGTTCATATCTGTTGTTCACAGGATCACTATGAGTCAGACTCATGTTAACTTTACAACAATACATCATTAGCACTTTAATATACATTGTTGCTGTTGTTTCCCTATATTCCTTAAACTCAAACCCATTGTTGTTGAGTAAATTCAAATGATTGTGACCCTCCATCAGGTTTCTGAGAATGTGAATCATTGTAGAAGACTGTCCATCTCTTCCCACAGAGCAATTGGCAGAGTAAAGATGCCAAACTTGAGATTTGAAATGTCATACATTACACACTATATCACCAGAGTTACTCTTGGTTTTTATAGATAGCAAGAGTGCTCAAGAAGGTTAGTTGGTTACCCCATGGGATATTGCATGGGATAATGCAGATATTGTTCAGTCCTGTTTTCCTTTTTTTCTTTGTTCCTTCCACAGTTAGTAGAATAAAACTTTAACACATATTCATTTTTCTATCTATAGGAGAACCATGAGTTTAACTTTATTTTGGACAACTTTTTTCCATACATTTTACTTAAAATGTACCTGTTTGAAGTCATGATGGTTTTCTATTAGTAGTTTCAATGAAAATTTACAGAGACTTTGGATTTCCATTCATTCATTGTTGCACTTTTCTCTCCTCCCAGTCCACACCCTGCCCCCCCAGTACACTCCCCTCTTAGAAAAGTAAAAGAAAAATTCTTTCACTGTTTTACAATCCTCCCTCAGGTCCACTCCACTATGCAGACTTTGCTCTGGACTCCCATCATTACAAAAATACCTAATCACATATCCCTTTTAAACAGTTTTCTCCTTCATCTGTTTCAATGCAGTATATATTATTGAACCCATCTTTCTCAATCTCCCCCCAACCCCAATGTCAGTCCTGTTTTACAACAGTGGCACCATGCAGCATTTGTCCTTTTGTGACTGAGATACTTCATTCAGCATAATGTCCTCTAGGGTCATCCATTTTGAATAATATTGCATGAGTTCGTTTTTTCAATTCCAAACCTTCATCCCTACCTCATCCCCATCTCTCCATCTCCTGTCTTCCTTTTCCTTCAGAAAAAAGTGAAGAAAGAAAATTGGATTTCTATCAGAAGAGTGGGTTCTAGTTCTAGTCCTTTCACTTAACATCCAGATGACCCTGGCTCAGTAATTTTATTTCTGTGTATCTTGGTTTTCTTCGTTTGAATTGCTGTATCATTTCCTCAAAGAATTTTAAGGGTTTAAATCCTTAACTACTAATAAATTCTGACTCAGAGAATGAACCATAAGGGCTTTTCTTTTGAAATATCTCTGGGTCAGTTCAAGCTGCTAACTTTTGTGTTAGTAGCCAATTACAAAGCTATTTACACCACTTAAAAATCTTCTACAGACTGTTAAACGTATTCTTATCCTAGTCTTACAGTATCTTATATATGAGGCCAACTTTATATATTCCTAATAGAGTTAATCAAGTAAATGAACCTCTAATAATGGAAACTGGGATAATCATGAAATTCTTACATCGAATGGGAACCTTTTGTAAAATCTCATCAAGCTATTTATTCTACGGCTGCACAAAGTCTTATTGGATCTGTTGTTAGAAATTATTTCCCTAATTTCCCAGTCTGTATTTACTATTGTTATATAAATAGTTAGAATGTTTATATCCTTTTTATTAGAAGAACAATACAATGGCTTAGCTGGTTTTTTAAAAAATATCTCTGCCTAAGAAAATGTATATGGTTAAACTATTTATTTATTTACTTACTTACTTATTTCTTTATTTAGAGAAAAGCTGCACCATTAAAAGAACTAAGGTAAAAATCTTAGTAGAAAATATATTGTGTCTCTTATGAATCAGTATTCATTGTGAAGTAGATACTTGAAGTTTAATTTTGGGAAAACCAAGTTATTACAGTGAAACTGATATAATTTTTTAATCAAATAAGTATTGGCTTTTGGAGCTGGAAAGGCTGATCTTCACCCATTTGTGCATAAGGAACTTGAGACCCAGAATGATTTGTCTTTTCAGAGTCCTATTATTTGTAAGCCGTATCTCATGAGGTACAAGATACTGTTTCACTTATATTGTAAAGTAGAAAACTAAGGCAGATGTCAGTTACATCACTTATCTCAGACCTGAATGGCTCTTACAAGTACCATTTAATCCCTAGATTTCACAATAATATCCATCATATTCATAATGTGGGAAACTAAGCACTTAGATCTGGAAAGAGTACTTACACTACTGGGAATATCCCCCAAAGAGACCATAACCGACATCCAAGCAGATATATGCACATCCATGTTTATCATGGCTTTGTTCACAGTAGCAAGAAGTTGGAAACAACCTAAGTGCTCATCAACAAACCAGTGGATAGAGAAGCTGTGCTATAGTCACACAATGGAATACTATGCTGAATTGAAAAACATGGAACTCATGCAATATTATTCAAAATGTGTGACCCTGGAGGACATTATGCTAAGTGAAGTATCTCAGTCACAAAAGGAAAAATACTGCATGGTGCCACTGTTGTAAAACAGAACTGACATTGGGATTGGGGAGAGACCGAGAAAGATGGGTTCAATAATGTATACTGATTGAAACAGATGAGGGGGGAAACTGTTTAAAAGGGTTATGTGATTAGGTATTTTTGTCATGACAGGAGTCCAGAGTGAAGGATACATAGTGGAGTGGACCTGGGGGGGAGGGATTGTAAAACAGTGAAAGAATTTTTCTCTTACTTTTCTAAGAGGGGAGTGTACTGGGGGGCAGGTTGTGGACTGGGAGGAGAGAAAAGTGCAACAATGAATGAATGGAAATCCAAAGTCTCTGTAAATTTTCACTGAAACTAACAACAAATTAAAAAAAAAAAAAGCAAAAATCTTCACCACTGGGCCAATAGACAACATCATGATACACAGAGAAAAGAAGTTGTCCATAATATCATCTTACTTAGAAATACAGTCAACACTTTTGGTCAGCAGCAAGAAATTAAAAGATGGATTGCGTTGAGAAAGCCTGCTGTCAGGGATCTGTCTGAAATTCTAAGGAGCTATGATGCCAGTTTAAAGAGTAAGGTGTTCTTGATTTAAGCCACTATCTATTCATCATTTGCTATGCATCTGTGAATTGGGCAGTGAATAAGGATAACAGAAGAGGAATCAATATCTTTGAGTAGTGGTTTTGGAGAATATACCATGGGCTGCCAAGCAAACAAACAAATATGTCTTGAGAAAGTAAAAATAAAGTACTCCTTAGAGGCAAAGATGGTGCAACACTGTCTCACCTATTATGGACATGTTGTTAAAATGGGCAAGTCCTTGGAAAAATACATCACTCTTGGAAAAGTGGAGGGTCAGTGAAAGCGAAAAAGACCCTAAACAAGATGAATTGACGCAGAAATGGTAACAATAGGCTCAAGAATATCAGAAATGATAAGAATGGCACAGGGCGGCGCAAGGTTCAGATCCATTGTCCACAAGATTGTGAAGAATTGGGAATGATTAGACAGCACCTAACAACAGCAGTTTCTAGTACCACCTGCATTGAAAATTTAATACAGGTTCAGGGGAACCAAATATGTTAACATATCAGTCCATTAATCTGATGTCTGTGACTAAATGCAAATGTATCTGAATAATGTATTGATTTTTTTTTACTTTATTTTTTTATATTTACAGTTGACTGAATACCTAACCTCAGACAGTCTTTCGCTATAAAGAAAATCTGGAGAGCATGGTGTAGTATATCCCACAGCTTTCTAAAATTCATTATAACACTTAACCAAATTAAAGATTCATGAGCAAGTGTCTGTGAATTATGTGTTTTTCTCTATGCTTATATGGCTGATGGCTCAGTTACGGAGCTGGTAGCATAAAGTCTCTTTTAAAACAAAATGTAAAGATGAGAAGGAATTTAGAGGCAAGAATGGTAAAACAGATGGAGAATAGACCATCAAGTAGAAGCCTCAGGAGTTTTCCCTTTAATGATGGCGATGCCACATAACCATTTAAGTTTACTTACATAAACCATGGGGCATGATTGATAAAACTACAGAGTTAGAAGCAGAGAGAGCGGATGTGTTAATGGGGACGTTGCAACTCTTAATTAAAGGGGATATCCAAATATGTATTAGAAAACATGTTAAGTTGCTGTTAGCTGTCAGGAAATTCAATTTATTATTAGCAAAAATGAAACTGTAATGAGAATTTTAAGACTCTCTTATGGAGATATTTATCATGTCCCTTGTACCTCATGAATTTGCCAGATAAAAACATCTAGCAGTATGCCCTATTTTACATCTATATTTACTCTCTTTATGAAAGTAAAATTCAAATAGCTAATTATCAAATGCTACATTACATTTTTATGGAGTGCATTCATCCTTGTCCTTCACTGTTGGCTGATGCAAAGAAGGATTAATGATGAGTAATTGAGAATTTTGGAAGATCCCTGGTAGAAAGTCATCAACCATCACTTGATCCCTGTCTCCTTATATAACATAGCAAGTACTGTTATCAACACAATGTGCTGCTTATTTCTGGTTGTTATCTGTATGGCCTTGAAGCAGAGTAAATGCGATTACTCAAGAAAAGTAGTTATGATCGTTAAGAGTTTGCTTTCCCATCTGTATGCCAACAAAGTAATAATATAGATAGTCTACTCCTAGCTGTCTACACATGGATGTGTACTTTTAAAATTATCCATTGCAGCTTTATAACATCAGAGTGACTATCTGCCATCTACCATATCATTAGCTGCCCTGGATAAATTTATTATACAAATATTAATGCTTCCCTGACAAGGAAATTTTAGGATACAATCAATCATTGTATTCCGGAATTATAGACTTCTAAATTTCCTAAGTCTTTTGTTTCATCATTCACTTTTTTTTTGTAGCTAATTTTATCGATATAGTTAGTGAAACAAATCTGAGTGAAATAAACATTTTTAAAAATATACATTATTACCATTTACACACAAAATGTATGTTTTTTAAATTTCCATTTTATTTTAAAAAAATACTCCTTTTATTACCTGCATTTCAACCTACCTAATAGCACTCTGTAGAGTTTTTTCAATTTTAAGACATTTTAATTTTATTTATATGTTCTTTTATAAATAATAATATATTTATAATGAAAAAAGAATATATTTATTAGAAAATGTTCCAAAGGAAGATAATAAAAATTACTATTTCAAAACAAAGGAATAGTTGTTATTAATGGCTGGTCAATTTGCTTTGAGGTTTGGTTGTATGGTGGTTTGAGTTTTGGTTTTTTTAGCTGTACATTTGTTTATAAAGTTGGAACCATATCAGACATACTTTTTCCTTTGTTTTGCTTTTCATTATATTTGGAAATTTTCTCTTAAACTTTCAAAAACATGTTTTTAGAGTCTGTATTTAATTCCTTATCATTATTTGAAGGAATTTCCTATGACACAAATGTTTATACAATCTTTCTGACCTAGTCTCTTGATTATGTATTTCTTTAAGCTCCTGTAGCCTCATCAGCATCTTCACTCTGTGTGTGTAAGCATCACACAGCTAATTGGTTCAAAATGAAATTTTACTGTGTATCCATAATCTGTCCTTCCCTAAACTCTTCCCAAACATTGTCATCAGTCATTACTTCTTTCTTCCCCTCACATCCCTTATCAAATACATCAGTGCATTCTGGAGCCTTTACTGTCAGAATAACTCCACAACTTCCCCTAATAATGAGGACCGGTACCCAGGTCCAAAACACTATATACATCACACACATTATTGTCATAACCTCCTAAAGCAATGTCCAGGTTTCTGCCTTTGCTACCCATGCCATCGACACAGGACACACATCTCAGTTCATGCCACCAGAAATGAAAGTCAGTGCCCTTACCTTGGATGCATTCTGTGATCTGGCCCTAGCTGCTACTCTGACCTCACCATTGAGCACTCCCTTCAGTGTTATACTGGTTTCTTTGTTCCTTAAACAAAGTAAGCATGCTTTGCTTCAAATAATTTGCACTTGCCATTCCTTCTGCCTGGAATATTTTTTCTTTAGGTGTCCACATGGGTAGTTTGATTATTTTCTTTAGCTATCTGCTCAAAAACCATCTTTACAGGACAGCTTTCTTTAGGCTAAAGGAAAAAAGTTGCACCAGGAACCTAAATCAGAGGCTGCAAATCCACCAGCTGCTCCACTAGAGTATGATGAGCAGTCTCCTCTTACAATATTCAATGCCTGGGAAAACCCACTGAAGGGTAAACTATGAGTGGGTCCTGACTTGACAGTAGGGAGTGAGGGAATAAGTGGATGACCATAAGTCTTTATCCCTTTACTATTCTTCCTAGTTCTTTTTGTGCTTATCTTTGCCTGCTGTATTTCTGTTTTAATATTTATGATTTGTTGTCCTATGCTAGTTTGGAAGCTTCATGAGAACAGGAACTAGTCTGGTTTTCATACTTTTAGCCCTGCCCAATGAAGCAAACCCAGAACTCATTAAATAGTAAAATTATATATATATATAGTAATTAAACAAACATTTGAAAGATTCTTGATATTGCATCCAGATTTATTTTTAAATCAATTTGCATATCCATTAGTCCTTAATAGTTTGTTACTTAAGTGTTTATTTCTTGTATCTATTTAAAATTTTATGCTTCCACTTTCTACTTTTTCTCTCTACTTTTCATTTTATTTATATATTCATACTCATCACCCAGCTACTCTTTAATCCTTCCATCTTTTGATTCATTTGCCAATGCTTTGCACTGAGAATACAGAGGTGAAGCAGAGCCTGACCTTAGAGAGAAAAATAACCAGTGTGAAGAGGCAGACAAGGAAAACACAGAGAGTAAGTAAGAGTAGAGTGTGTTGTCTCAGAGAGAAGTACCAACAACTGTAAGAACTCAGAAGAGGTACTTTATCCAGCCAGGAGAATCCAGGAGAGCCTCTTAGAAGGAGCCATTCTATATCTGAAATAGGAAAGACCAGTGGGAATTAGGTGAAACTTGAAATAACATCAACCGGACCTCTGGTGTGAGGAGAGGCATAGCAGTCACATTTAGGGCCACCAAGGCAGATGTTCTTTCAGTTATTCTCTGACACAAGCCACTTACTAGTACTTACTTTTTAAGTAAAAATTTCTTGTGCTTAAAATGAAAGTTTACACAACACATTGGGTTTCCATTTAGTCATATCTACACAAGTAACTAAGTAATATTTGTTACATGTTTCAAAATGTGTCATTCTTATTTCTTCTGTCCAGGTTGTACCATTTCTAGTACTCTAGTTTTCCTGTCCCATAACCTTCTTATCTTTGCTTTAAAGTAGTATTAGACCATTTAATTAGCATTACTTCACAAAGAGCTAGTACTATAACATTCCAGCTGTGCTGCTGTTGTTGTTGTTGTTGTGAACCATTAGCTAATGGTCCAGCAGGTTGTCAGAGGTAATAAATGATGCAGGAAAAGATTGTCTTTCTCCCACAGAGCAGCTGTTGGATTCAAACTACCTACCTTTACTGTAGCAGTTAAATTCCTTACCACTAAGCCACCAGAGCTCCCTGCTTTGGGTATGTGTTGTTTGAATATCCTTTAGAATGACATAGACGTAAGGTTATAGTAATTGACATTTATTTACTGTATTATCATTTTCAGAATGCTTTTATAAATAGAATTTAATTTCCATAATAATCCCATTAAACAAAAATCAAATCCATTGCTCTCAAGTCAATGCCACCTCGTGGCAGCTTTCAGTAAGGTCTCTGAAGCTGTAAATATTTATGGAAAAAAGACTGCCCATTTTTCTTCTGTGAAGATGGAGATAAATAACAGTTATGGTGAACAATGGTCTAGCTTTCTGTGTGTCCTAGAAAATATACATATAAAACATCCTAATCTTATCATCACTCTGAGATGAATCCTCATTTTACAAATGAGGAAGCTAAGGCACAAGGAAGTTACGTAAGTGCCCGTGACCCATAGCTGGTAACTAACAAGGCAAGGCCACTAAATGCAGACATTTAGAGTCCATGCCCTTGCCCTGTCTTTGAAACGTCACGCAGCTGATGCCCTTCTGACACCAAAAGCTACCACTTTGTGCTGCATCTTATCTCTTTATCATTTTAAAAAATATCTTTTGTGCCTACTGTTAGGTTTGGTTTATTATTGCATTCAGAAAAAAAAACTAAAGTTTGATGTGATTCCTGCCTCCCAGCAATGTGTACAGCCTGCTTGAAGATGGACTCAACTTTTCTCAGGAAGAAGGAACATCTTATGAGTGTTCCAAGCCAGGGAGGGGATCCAGTCCTAATGCTTGCCATTCAGGCTGTAACACTGTTGTTGTTGTTATGTGCCGTCGAGTCGTTTGTGACTCATAGCGACCCTATGCACAACAGCCCCAAACTGTGCTCTATCCTGTGCCAATCTCATTGCCCCTGACACACCCATCCTGATTACCCCAGTCACTGAATCAATCCACCTCATAGAGGGTCTTCCCCTCCTGCGCTGTCCCTCCACTCTACCCAGCATGATGTCCCTCTCTAAAGACCTGTCTCTCCTTACAACATGTCCAAAGTATGTCAGACGAAGCCCCAGAATCCTTGCCTCCACAAGGAGCAGCCTGGTTTAATCCTCTCTACGATGAATCTGTTTGTTTTCTTGGCAGTCCATGGTACATTCAATACTCTTCTCCAGTACCACAGCTCAAAGGCATCAATTCTCCTTCTATCCTCCCTCGTCATTGTCCAACTCTCTGATGCATAACAAGTGATTGCAAAAACCATGGCCTGTGTCAGGCGTACCTTAGTCTCCAGAGAGACACCGTTGCTCTTGAGTACTTTAGAGAGGACCCTAACCGCGGACTTTCCCATCACAATACGTTTTTTGATGTCCTGGCTACTGGTGCCAAGAGTGTTGACTGTGGAGCCGAGCAAACTGAAGCTGTAACATAGCAGACTCTAATGAGACTTTAATGAACATTTAAGTCTTCGTTTAGGAGTAGTGGTGAGCATATGCATCTCTCTGAGTAAATATTAAAATATCAGTCCCTGTCTTAGATTTCTTTTTTAATTGAGTACACTGCAGTACAGTGTTTTGAGTCCTTTCTCATATACAGTCTTTCCTAAAAGGCTGTCTACTAATCCATTGGAGCCTTATATGTTGTTTTATGTTTTGTTTTGCCCTAATCTTTTCCTAAAGTCTCATTTAACACCTTCAGACAGGGGATGAAGGGATGATGAAACAGCTGAAATAAGTGTGATAGCCAGATAGTTCAAAGACAACTATGTGAAGCCTAACTCTGAATTTATAAGCCCTTAAAGTTATCTAGGACCATCCACGCACTTTCCTCTTTCTCATTTAGTCCCTGTGACAATCCTCCAAGATGAGCGAAGAGATATTATGTTATCTATTTTACAGATTGGAAATCTGAGATAATAGAGAGCCCATAGTTTCTCCAACTACACTCAGCAATTACTTACGTAGCAAATCCAGAGTCCAGAAGTAGAATAGTGTCTTGGGCAAGATGGATTTTAGAGTCTGAAAACCACTTACTGACTGTTTGGTCTTGGATGAGTTACTTAATCTTTCTCTATTCCTCAAATCCCCAATCACAACACTACTGTGAGTTATTAGGAGGGTTTGGATAGAAGCTAAAAATTCATTCCTGTTACTTAAATGATATCTGATCTCTGTTCTGCTGGCCCCTCTCCTAGCCCTTCCTGAGCATGAGCCCTTGATGAATTCAAACTTAAGACAGAGCCAAAACCTGGAATTGAGTTTTCTTTGGAGAAATTCTCCTTCCACTCCCACACTAAAAAAATCCCAAGAAACAAGGGAATACAAAGTTCTTGTTATTTTCTTTCAAACTCAGGAAGATAGCAGGTTCAAAAGATAAATGAGCATTCCAGTAAATATCCTTTATCATTTTAATTGCTTCTGAAAGAGTAGCTTATGTTAGTGCAAATCTGAAACTTGCTACTCTCCTCTGATATGAGCATCTATTGATATTCCACTTCTGAGTTTGTTTTGATCAGTAAAATAAAAATTTTGTTCTGAATAGCCACATTTGTTGAGCACGTCATGTTTTCAGACATACTTCCACCTGTCCCTTTTGTGCTAACCTATGGTCCAGTCAAATAAATCTCATAACTAACTGACTTTATCTGTCTCCTTGTTGCTTTTATAATACCTTCATCTAAGCAAATGCTTCCTTCAGTCATCTTCATGTTCATTTCGGCATGAATTTATGCATGTAAAAGTGATAAAGACCTCCTTCATAGAGCTCTGACTCTCTCAGCTATGTATTTTATCTTCCTCTCTGGAATTTCTTTCCCATCACACTGCTTGTAGCTTTGTTTTCTTATTAAGCACACACAACCCATTTACAAGGCACTGACTCTGTTTTCTAGATCACATATTTTCTCTCTTACATTACCAAGCTTAATATCTAGATGTTGTTGTGTGCCATTGAGTAGGAACTGACCCATAGCTGACAGTGATTTAACCATAAAGTAAAGTAAATGGTAGAATAAGACTCATCCAGAGCTTGTTACACAAATATTTGGACTCTTTCCTCTGTGTCCATAGTCTCTATTCTGGTTTTCTAAATCAAATAGAAGTATGTCCAATGAATAAGTAAATGTAATAGTAATAAAAAGACTACCTCCCATTCCCCTTCGAATCAATTCCAAGTCACAGTAACCCTGCAGGACTGGATAAAGGCGGCACCCACAGGCTCTCCAAGACTGTGAACTTTAAAAGCAGACTGTCACGTCATTCTCCCGTAGAGTGGCTAATGGGTTTGAACCTTTGACCTTTCAGTTAGTAGGCCAATGTTTAACCCATTGTACCACCAGGATGCCTTAGAAATATTTAATTTGCTGTAGATTATTTTAAATTTTGTATCCTTTCTATTAAAGACTTTTAGCTGGCACATAATTTCCCCAGATTATACTAAACCTCAACTAGAATCATCTTGATAATGTATATTTGTATCATCTTGATATTTGTATAATTGAATACATTTGAGACTGGCAGTAATAGTAAATATAGTTATGCCATTTAAACTATCCCATTATAACAATTATTCATAATGCTATTTTTACCATCGTTCTAATATGTTAGGACCTGTGCATTACCCAGGGGGAAAAAGTTGTATGGCAGGGAAAATTTGGGGTTTTGTTGTTGTTGATGTTTCTGTATTATTTGAGAGTGTGTACACATTTGGGACTGAATTTCACAGTATATCATGATCTACCCCATATAGATTTCATAGCACAGAACCTGCCTAAGTATAATCTCAAGGTATATAAGCTGTTGTTATTGTATTTCAAGCATATTTAAATAAAATCTAGTCAGAATTATGAATGTGCTATATAAGAACTTTAGAAGAAAGGAAAAATAATAGTATTGTTTTGTCATATTATTTAGTATTGCATATGTGAAATGTGATTAACTGCCTCTAAAAACCCACCGGAGGGTCAACTATGGGTCATTTCTGACTCAGTGGTATACAACGCACACATAATACATTTGAAATGTCAGATGTTGTTGGTTTTGTTGTTAGGTGTCATCAAGTCAACTGTGACTAACAGCAACCCTGTGAACAAAAGATCTAAAACCCGTCTAGTACTGCACCATCCTCACACTACTTGACACACAAGAGCCCATTAGAGCAATCACCTTGTCAATCCACCTAGTTGAGGGTCGTCCTCTTTTTCACTGACCCTCCACCCTTCCCAACATCCTGTCCCTGTCCAAGGAATAGCACCTCCTAGCAATATGTCCAAAGTATGTTTGGTGAAGCCTCGTCATTCTTGCCTCCCAAGAGCACTCTGGCTGCACCCTCTCCAAGACATAGCTATTTGTTTTCTTGGCCATCCATGGGATGTTCAGTGTTCTTCAAAGACATCAATTCTTTTTCTGTCATCCTTATTCATTGTCCAGGTCTTGTATGCATAGCTAGTAATTGGCCTGAATCAGATGCAATTTAGTTCTTAAACTGTCATCACTAACATCTCAGTAATATGGAAACCATGTGAATGCCAGATAAGTTCGTTAATAACACATGATCAGATGTAAACACAAAAATAAAGGGTATTATCTTGATAAGATGGTTCTAGAATAAAGATGCAATTTGATAGATTCTACTTAAGGAGTCTTGGTTACACAATGGTTAACATTGCTCAACGATTAACCTAAAGATCATTAGTTAGAAGCTGCTTTATAGGAGAAAAGACTTGGTGACCTACTCTAGGAAAAATTTTAGCCTGGAAAATACTATAGATAATTTTTCTAATAAGTTCGTATATCTTGAAAGTTACCTATGACACAAAACAACATCATTATCGTCAACATTTCCATTTTTTTCTGGGTTTCCATGCACATGTTCCCTCTCACCAGAACTGGATAAAGTGGTTCTGTGTTTCTTGCTGTAAACATGGATACTCAAAATGTTTGTGGAATGAGCAGAGGAGCCGCAATCATTACTGTGTACATAGTGCTCATCTTTGTACCCCTGCCTGACAGGGGTGAATGATCGAAATGACTTAGTTCCTTTAATTTCATTGAGGGGAAGGACCACTAATTTCCATGGATTGCCAGACTTTAAAATAGTACTGAAGTACTAGTGCCTGCTTTAATAACTTTATTTCTCGGTGGCATTGTCCATGGTCACACTGTTAACCCAGAGTTAGCTCCACAGAAGAAAGGTGGGCAGTCAAGTCCCATTAAGGTTTAAAGGCTTGGGAATCCTATGAGTCAGCAGTGATTTCAGTATTTTTAAATTCAAGCCTAACAAACTTTCTAAATGGAGTATATTTTCATAATGATCTCACTTCCTGCTCCAAGATCCTTCCTAACCTTTTATTTGCATCCCCTTCAGTCTCTCTCCCAGATGCTAAAAAGTGGACATTTTCCACTCTTACTGTCCCCACAGCCCTATATACAATGTATATTCCATTTACCCAGAATTATAGCACAAAGCAGTTTACTTTCTCTTTAAAATTATCAACTTTAATGACGAACTGATGAACATCATATAGCTATATATTTGGATCTGTACCCTTTTCCTCTGGATATTTTAATTGACTTCCTTCTTTCTTTGTACACTTTTTTCCTCCTTAAGATAGTACACTAGGAATAGAATTACAAAACCAAGAGAAAGATTACTACTATGAAAATATATCACAAAATTGCTTTCTTGACATATTGTAAAAATAGCTTAAGCTGTAACATCAGAAATATATGTGTCAAATGATACTATAAATTTCTGTTTACTGATTTTAGTATACTTTATTATTTTTCAAACTATCAAAGATAGTATCATTTCATTTGTAACTACCTTAGTTCTGTGTTATTTGTATGGGTTATTGGGCTGAGGTTTTTCCTGTGTGGTTGGATATTAATAGCTTTTGTCTACCTCCAATTAAAATGTTATTATTTTCACTATTAAGGAACACCTTAAAAATATAAAAAAATATATTGGAGCAGATGTTTCCCCCAGATTATTGCTTGTTTGTAATTTTTCTTCACTTCTGAGGTTTTAGTACTTTATATAGTGAAGCATTTCATCTTACTGTGATTTTTTTTTTTTAGTTTATGTTACGTTTAACAATTTCTTTTCTGTCCAGATGTTAGGTAACCAGGAACTTGCTTTTTCTTAGATTTAGATTTTTATCCCAAGTCAGAAAACCAAACCCACTTCTGGTCAGTTGATTTCAACTCATAGCCCTCTCCGTTGGGTTTTGTAGATTGTACGTCTTCATAAGAAAAAAAATGTAACAGTTTATTCTTACCAAAAGGCTGATGGTCTTAAACCACCAATCTTTTGGTTATCAGCCCAACACATAATGCACTACACAACCAGGGCTCCTTACTGTTTATTTCATTCTAGGAGTTCAATTTAATATAAAATTTTTAAAAAATTAAGCAACCTTTAAAATCAGGTTTACAAAATGCAAGAGAATAAGCACTGAGGTAGGACATACTGAAATCCAAATCCTTCTCTTTGCCATGAGTCAGAAGCAACCCCTAGGGGGCTCTCTGTAGGGTTTCCTGTGCTCTAAGTCACATGGGAGATAATCACCTATCTTCATCTCTCAGTGCTGCTGATGAATTTGACCGCCAGAGAGGGTCAGCCTGTGGGTGAGTGGCACAACTATTATCTGTGGACTGATAATGCCACCAGAGCTCCCTAGAATGTGTTGAGCCTTCCCTAACGCATTCAAATATATGTTTCCACACAGTGTTGGCCTTGTGGCAAGAAGCTGCACTGCAGGTTTGAATGCACACAGTTTGAGGCCACCAGCTGTGCTGTGGGAGAAGGCAATCTTCTCCTTTGTGATTTACTACCTCTGAAAACCCGCTGGAGGGTCAGCTGTGTGTCAGTTATGACTCTATGGCACACAAAGACAACACCACCGTGATATGATCCTAATACAGACCTGTGAATCTCAAGTATTTGTTTTAACATCTTTCACAATGCCATAAAAATCTGACCGTAACTGGGCCCAGCCAATACCAAGGCCTAATGTTCCCGCTCCTCTTTCAAAATATAGCTGTCACTATCACCACTGTCAAGCTCACTGTTTTTCAATACTTCACTTCAATAACATAGTCGATGGATTATGGATAATCCACTGTCATTGGTGTGCCCAATTTCACTGTAACCTAAAAAAGTCTCTTAAGGGAAGTAAAGTATTCTCAATGATTCAGAACTGTCAAAACTACTTTTAACGGTCCCATTCTTATTCTGCCCTCTCCCTCCTCAATAAGCAATCATGATGAAACACAATAGAGAGTGGTGATTATATTTAAAAACGTATGATGAACCCATTCTAATTACTGTTGCTTTAAAAAAATAGTAAATATTTATAGATTATAACACAAAGGCTATTCTTAATAACAAATTAGTTAGGACCAAGCAATTTACTATGACACCGCAGCTGTGACTCAAAGCCGGAAAGCAAACCAGTATGAAAGTTCAGACACAAATTAAGGGTTAGATTCAGGTCTGCTGTTTCATTAGTGGCAATGAAGAGAATTGAAGGGATTGTAGAGATTGAGCACCAGCCTCCAGGGCTGTGAAAGAGGACCAATTACTTTTTCATTCTTGGGCGCAAAAGTGAGCCTTTAGAAAGAGCCATTATACAGCACATACTGTAATACTAAAAAAAATCATGGATTGTTGCTTCCCCTGTTCAAGAAACTTACAGAAAATTCAGATTATGCAAAAATGATAATGTGTGAACTGCAAGAATAGGTATTCAGTGCAGTCACGGGGGTGGGGGGGAGGGGGCAGCAGTCAGTGGCCATGCATCCCTGAGCTTGAGTGCCTTAGAATAATAATAATCAGGGTAACAATGACTGCTATTCGGCGAGCATACAGTGAGTATCAGGCACAGAGCTAAGTAAGGACCAGCTGGTGAATTCAAACCATGTATCTTTTGGGTTACCACTACAATTTCTTACCACTTGTCAGAAGCTCTGGGGGCCAAGTGCTGCTAAACCAAAGTTGACATCTGTTTGGTAGGTCTTATTCACCAAGGGTTCTGCAGGAGAAATACAGTCTATCTCCCTGCTATTTATAGCCTCAGAAATCCAATGAAGTTTTAACTGAGTCCTTAACTTCCAATTTAACGACAATGAGATTTTTTTAGTTTTGCAAATGAGGATGTGGAGGATCAGAGATATTAAGCAATAGCAGATCAAACAAAATAGAAAGCAGAAGAGCTGGAAAACACACAGAGGTCTGTGCCTTTATGATCTTTATGCTGCTTAGTAATACTTAATTTCTGTGTGTGATTATGAAGTATACTTTGTTGCTGATGTACAATGGAATATTATGCAGCAATGAAAAACAAAGAAATCATGAAATATTATATAAAATAGGTGACTCTGGAAGACATTATGCTGAGTGAAATATCTCAGTCACAAAAGGACAAATACTGCAGAGTGCCACTGATGTAAAAGAGGACTGACATTGGGGTTGGAGGGAGACTGAGAAAGATGGGATAAATTATGTATACTGTATTGAAACATATGAAGGAGAGAACTGTTTAAAAGGGATATATGATTAGTTATTATTGTCATGACAGGAGTCCAGAAGGAAGGCTGCATAGTGCAGTGGAATGGGGGGAGGGATTGTATAGCAATGAAATACTTTTACTTTTCAAAGAGAAGAACAAACTGGAGAGAAGGAGTGGGCAGGGAGAAAAGTGCAACAATGAATGAATGGAAATCCAAAGTCTCTGTAAACTTTCATTTACATCAATAATAATAATAATAAATGTCTATTTGTGCTTTATTGGCTATACAAAGTCACTTCTTGACTATGTAGATCATAACAAATTATAGCTAACATTAAGACTAATGAAAGTAACAGAGCACTAAATTATACTCTTATGAAACCTAGACTAAGAAGCCATTGTACAAGCATAACAAGGGAACACTGTTGTGCATCGTTGAATCAGAACAAACCCATAGCTGACCCTTCAGTGGGTTTCCAGAGGCAGTTAATTGCATGGGAGGAGATTGTCCATTTTTCTTCCATGGAGAAGCTGGTGAATTTGAAACATATGTCTTCAAGATTGCAGCACAGCTTCTTGGCACTAGGCCACTACTATGTGATTTAAAATGAAGAAAGATATGTGCCATAGTTGTAACTTTTCTCCATACCTATTAAATCTGTATGCTGAGCAAATTTTTCAAGAAACTGGGTTCTAAGAAGAAGAATGTAGCATCAGAATTGGAGAAAGATCCATCAGTAACCTTCATTATGCTGATGACACAACCTTGTTCACTGGAAGTGAGGAGGACTTGAAGCATTTGATGCAGTAGATCAAAGACTACAGCCTTCAATGTGGATTGCATCTCAACATCAAGAAAACAATCACTTTCACCATTGAATGTATAGGCAACATCATGATAAATAGAGAAAAGATTGAAACTGTCAATAACTTGATTTTATTTGGACTCACAGTCAATACCCTTGGTACCATCATTCAGGAGATCAGGAGAGGCATTGATCTGGGAAAATGTGCAGTCAGGGAACTCTCCAAACTATTGAGGAGCAGTGTCAACTTGAGGACTGAGATATGCCTGATTCAGGCCATGAACTTTTCAACTACTTGCTAAATGTCTATAAGCTGTATTGTCAGAAGAACAAACAGAAGGGGTGTGGAACCAGCAATAACAACAACAACAACAAAAAAAAACCCAAAACCCAGCAAACCAACAATCCAGATATGTCTTAGAGAAGGTACATCCAGACTGCTTCCTAAAGGCAAAGATGATAAAATTTCACCTCACATACTTTGGGTGTTGCTATTCATTGGAGAGGGACATCATTCTTGGGAAGCTGAAAGGACAATGAAAGAAAGGAAGGCTCCACCAGATGGATTGGCAGAGTGACTGCAGCAATGGACTCAAGTGCATCGGAGATCGTGAGGATGGCACTGAATAAGACAGGGTTCAGATCTGATGTTCATAGGGTCACAGTGAGTATTAGTTGACTCTAAGGCACATAACAACATCACCTCGATGCTGCTATTAGTCTAGTGTTTTGGATTTTTTTTTTCTTGATGTTGGAATATAATCCGTATTTCATCTTTGGCAGCAAGTCCTTCAAGTCCTCTTCACATTCACATATTCAACTAATTAAGAATGTGCCATTTTCATTATTCAGGTTGTTGATGATTCTTTCTTCAGCCCTGATGCTGTATAATCTGGCTTTTTGAATGATTCATTCAATATACAGATTGAATAGGTATTAAGCAAAGATACAACACTAACACACACCCTTGCTGATTTTAAACCATGTAGTCTTCCCTTGAAGCAGGAGTGGCATCCACTTCCTAAACAACATGCCTCTGGAAACTCTATGAACTTTGAGAAATGATAGTTATCAAAAGGCTTCAGGTCTTTTGTTCATTGGGTCCCTATGAGGCATGCTCAACTCAACAAGAACAGTGCTCCCTTGTTCTGTTTAGACAACAGCTTTTTATAAGTCTCGGTATAAGTTTTGTATGAGCACAATTAAGTGATATGGTATGTCAATTCTTTTCAATGTTAGATGTAATTTTGTAATCTACATAGTAAAATGCCTTTGCAGAGTCAATTAAACATAAACTCTCTGCTTTCAGCAAAGATCCATCTAACATTGGTAATGATAGCCCTCATTCTACAGCCTCTTCTGAATTCAACTTGAATTTCTGATAGTCCTCAGTCGACGTAGTGTACCAACTCTTTAAATTAATATTCAGGAAGTTTATACTTATATGTGATATTAAGGATAGAGTTGAACAATTTCTGAATTCTATTGTATCTCTTTTTTTTTGGGGGGGGGGGAATGGTTCAAAAATGGTTCTTAATGGGCAGGCTTCAAATGTGCAAGCTTTCTGTGGGATAAAGGTAGTCCATCTCCTGCCATGCCATTTTCAGCCTCTGGAACCCTACAAGAAGGTGAGCTATGAATTGATTCTGACTTAAAAGTAATAAGATTGAATTTCTAGCATATGATCAAGCACTAAAGGTAGTGAGGGAAGAAATTCAAGCTGCACTGAGGCCTTGGCAAAAAAAAAAAGGCTCCAGTAATTAAAGTAGTATCAATTCACATATTTCAACAAATAAATGCAGCCCTGGATGTGCCCACTAATCAATGCCAAGAAATTTGAAAGAAAGTCGCCTGGTCAACTGACTGGAAGTCCCTTTTGAAAGTATTCAGAAACCAAGAGTGTCAGTTTAAAGACTAAGGTGCATCTGTCCCAACATATGGTCTTTTAAACTGCTTGTATGCGTATGAAAATAGGACAATGAATAACGAAGACCAGAGAAGAATCAATGCCATTAAATTGTGGAGCTGGTGAAGAACGTTGAATATACTATGTACTACCAAAAAGAATAGTGCAATCCAGGAAGAAGTGAAACCAGTGTTCCTCTTAGAGGCAAGGATAGAGAGACTTCATTTCATGCTCTAAAGATGTTGTCAGAAGATGCTGGTCCTTGGAAAAGGACATTATGTTTAGGAAAGTAGAAGGTCAGGGAAAGAGAAGAAGATGCTTTAAGGGTATGGAGTGACTAAGTGACTACAAAGATGGAAGGATTTTGTGAAAATGGCACAGAATTCAGCAAGGTTCTGTTCATGAGGTCACTGTGAGTCATGTCAACATGATAACCACACCAACTGAGTACCTCTGATTTTATACTCTTTTGCAGCCTTTGCTAAAGTGAAGCATCATTACTGTAACTTGTTGAGGAGTTATTTTCCTTTGATTTTTATCTCCAAGTTTTACACTAATCAAGAGGGTTTACTTTCATAGACCTTGCTACTGTCTTAAACATTTGTTACCTTATCTGGGACTAGAATGACTTAAATAAACCACTAATACCAGCTGCAAAATTGAGGCAGGGACAGAATGATGGAAACTCTGTAATGAAGATGAAAATATTAATGCTATGTTTTATAAAATAAAATTGATACCAAAAAAAAATGGAGAAAAAAGACCTAAACATTTTAAAGAAAGTGTCAGTCCAGAATCGGTCCTATATACTGTAAGATTACATAAAGGTCTGGTTGATTCTCGCTCCTTAAGTGACATTAACTAGCTGAGATGACCTGGATGGGTTAGTACAAACAGTCTAATTTATTATTATTTTTTTCAGTCTGATTTATTTTAACAACATGATTTCAAGTAAGGCAGAGCTGACCTACCTTCAGTAGGGGACAGATAAGGGTGAGACTGGTAGTTGATTTTTAGTGTCTAAGCAATATTATAGGTTATGTAGGGAGTTCTCTGGTGGTCCAGTGGCAAGAAGCTGTGCTGCAAACCTGAAGGCATGCAGTTCAAATTCCATCAGCTGCTCCAAGGGAGAAGGATGGGCGATCTCCTCCTGTGTGATTAACTGTCTCTGAAAATCCACTGGAGGGTTAGTTATGGGTTGGTTCAGACTATAATACACAACAACCAATATTATATTGGTGACATCAGGAGCAATATAAGGGCATAAGCTCTAAACAACACTTAGGGAATGAATCTAAACTGTTTTGTTGTTTTTAGACAACTCTAACTCATTTAGTCTAGTAATATGATGTGCTGTTAGCCTATAGACTGCTTGGATTCTAATCCATCAGTGGTTCCTTGGTAGAAAGATGTACAATCTCCTCTCATTTTGACTTATAGACTTAAAACCTGATGGAGGATCACAGTGTGTAGGATCTTCCTTAACAGCAGTGAGAGTTCTAAACCTTTAGTCAGGAAACTTGATGGAGCCGCACTCTAGTACTCCATAAGTAGTAGACGTAACTACTACAGCACTCTGCACGTCTGCGTGTTTGTTATCTTTAACCAGCTGAAAATTGGAGTTGGTTTTTTTTCTGCCCCTTTATTCACATTTCATAGGATAATACAATTGGTCAAATCTATTTTTTTTTAACTATAAAATGTACAGGTTGTGATTTTGAAGTCAGGAATACAACCAAACCCAAAGACCCGCCCATGTTTGGTAAAGGAGGGAACAAAATTGGGTTGGTGTCAAGTAGAACAATGGAAAGGGCAGTGTAGTAGGCTTAGAATAGGGTGTGAATGAACTAGCCATCCTAAGCCTTCCACATGGTAGTTTAGCAATTGAAAATGCCAAGGAAGCAGAACAAATAGCAAGTGATAATGGAGTTCAGAGGAAAGAGAGATCACCAAGGGCCAGAATGTGCTAATTATATGCTATAAGAGCCTGCAATTATAAACCCATAGATATGCAAATAAATGCTGATGGTTCAGCAGATGGGACTACAAAACCATTTATCTGTGGTCCCTGATAAATGGACAGAGAGATAGCTGATTTGTTTATAAATTCACTTAGAGGTTGCAGGAATATCTCTAACTATTTCTCCTGAGGTTCTCACTTCTGGGAGCTTCTACAGGAGGAAGGCAGCCAGGCTCTACTAGGATTAGATTTCCATATTCATTACCTTCTGACCTAGGCAGCCCAGGAGGTTTGTAATAGGATAAACAAGCTCATTCACTTGGGCTGGCTGATTCACACTGCCTAAAGTCATTTCCTCCTGGCACCACTTTTCTGACTAAATGGGAAGTGATGGTGGCATCTGTCCCTGCCACCCGGATCCCAGTGACAGCTCACAAATTGGCATTGCTCGACTCCTGACAAAGAGGTCACAGAGAATGTAACTGCATGGAAGTACGGAGAACACTGAATGTCAGCATTAAGTTTTCTAGTGCTCAGGGCTGAGAAGATTTTGAGAAACACCATGTTAGTTAGTGTGTAACTCTCACAGGATTGTGGACAGACAATGTTGTGGCCACGTGCACAAACTCACATGAGACTCCTACCTCTAAGGGCCAATGAACCATGTGCATCAAGTAATTTCAGCTCATGGGTTCTTAACTGACAATGTTTTATCCCTTTGTAAAAACTGTCAGAATTAATGATGCCTACAAAAGTTAAACTTCCTTAGGAGACCCAGGATTAAGTAGGTCTTTCTTGATGGAGCTAGAGGTCATTTTTCTTTTTCTTTATCTCTCATTAGAGAACAGGGAAGGGAGGAAGCACTCATTTAAATAAATGTATCCAGTTTAATTGTGTATCTTTCCTTACTTGAGATGGTTATTGAAGTAATATGAGTGTTTCTTGAACTGTGGTCTATACGTCTATACACATAAGACATACAGAATCTTAGTTTGGTAGTGTATTCTTCCTCAAAATTTAAAAAACAAATCCAGTAATTTGTGTAATGCTTTGATATTTTTTTTCAATTTGCTTACCTACCTAAAGTATCAATTGTCCTTGCAATCCAGAAAGACAACTTGCATTCACTACGTCTACTCATTAGTCAGTGGCTATTCAGAGTAATAAATAACATGGAGATGGATTTAAGGGCTGAATTTAAACCTGCAATATTAGTAATTATATCTTTGTATTAATATGCCTTTCATTATTGTTATTATTGTTGTTATTATTACTATTATTATTACAGTTTGAATGATGAGTGAGTTTAGTCAAATAATCTAACAACTATGAAAGAAAAGTCACCTTCTAAAAGTCTAAGATACTAAAGCTTTCCCAAAATTTCAGATCAACTAAAGACATATATCATTTCTATTAAATAGCTTCAGAAAATGTAGATAAAATTTCAAGAGTTCAGCATGGGCACACAGCAATACCTTGTTTTTCTTGTCTTTAATTTATTGTAGTATTCAAACAGTAAAAGTTGGTTGGGTTTTTTTTTTTTTAAAAAAAAATGAGTACTGTGTAAATGAGAGCTGGATAATGACTAAAGATGACAGAAGAATTGATGCCTTCAAGCTGTGGTACTGGAGAAGGGTCTTGATCATACCATGGACCATCAAGCAAGCAAACAGGTCTGTCTTGGAGAGGGTGAAATCAAGTTTCTCCTCAGAGGCTAGATTTTTGAAGCTCCATCTCACATTGTTTGTGCATGTGGCCAGGAGGGACCAATCCATGGAGAAGGACATCATGCTCAGAAGGGTAGAGGGACAGTCTAGTAGACGAAAACCCCAGATGAGATGGATTGATACAGTAACTGGATTAATGGAGGTAAGTGTGTGTCAGAGTCAGTGATTCTGGCTCAGGTCAGAGCAGGCTTCAGAGCTATTGTACATAGAGTCACTGTGAGTCTCAGGTGACTTGACAGAATATAACAACAACAACAACTGTATAAATGGAGAGAGAAAGATGAGTAATCTCCTGTGAAAGTTACAGACTTTGAAAACCCACTAAAGGGTAAGCAATGAGTTGGTTCTGACTTGATGGTAGGTAATAACAAAGATATAAATGAGAAGGGATTTTCTTTGAGATATATTAGCCAGCTCTGATTCAGAAATTTACTTTAAAATTTGGTATCATAAGATAAAAAGAGGAAAATTGATAATATCATTTTCTTGGTCTGTTGTCTGAACATCAGACTAAGAAAATTCAATCAGCCCTCCTAGGCAGAAAGTACAACGCTACTGAAATGACATCAACCATGAAAATGTTTTATGACCTAAAGGAAGTCATCAACTGTTTTCTTCTGAGGTTTTATGCTAAAAGACCAGATTACCTTTTCTAGAAATGTGCAATTTTTATAATACGAATGCCTGCATTCACAAGTTTCCTAAATTATATAGTGAGAGAATAGCACTCATTATATATTTCTTTGCATATGAGGGTATTAAATGCATAATTGATATATCAGGGTATTAGCACCTTCTGGTATGTCTTGTATATAATTATATTTTTATATCAGACTTGAAATCTTACACTTTGTGCTAGCAGTGTATGTATTAATGTAGTGTCCTGTTTACATAACAGGTTAAAAAAGCGGGGAAAGGGTAGGGCAAGCACGAGCTTAAACAAGATAGAGGCGTTTGGATTTTTTCCACATATTAAAAAACCTAGAGATAGGTAGTCCAGAGGTGAAATCATATCTCTGCATGTCATCATGATACAGGTTTGAACTTTATATTTCACTGTTTGTAGTGTTTGTGGTATTGGCAACAAACACTGAATATACCATGGACTTCCAAAAGAATAAACGAGTCTGTTTTGGAAGAAGTGTAACTAATCACAGTGCTTGTTAGAGGCAAGGTTAGCAAAACTTTGTCTTGCATACTCTGGGCATATTGTCAGGAGGGGCTAGTCCCTGTAAAAGGACATCATGTGTGGATAGGTAGAGCTTCAAAGATTCTTCAACAAGATAAATGGACACAGTTACTGCAACAGTGGGCTTGATTACAGTGGAGGTTGTGTGGATAATACAGAATCAGACAAGATTTAAATATACTGTACATGAAATCACTGTGAGTCTAAATTGGCTCAACAGAACCTAACAAAAACAACTTCCATGAAGTTTGCCTCCATCTTCAAGATTACTTCATGGTCCAAAATGTCTATTGAAGCTTCAGTCATCATGTCAGATAAAGTGGAAGTGAATGAAATTACAGTAACAAAAATGGGAGGGGGAACCCAAAAAGAAACCAAAAGCCCAAACAACCAAAACTAAAATTCAGTTTACTGCAATCAAATCAAGTCTGACTCATGGAGACCTTCCATCAAGTTTCCAAAAATCTTTATGAGAGAAGACTCTGATCTTTTTTCTTAGTGATTTTTTCACACTGCCAACCTTTTGGATAGTGATTCATCAAGTATCACTAAGTCATCAGAGCTCTCAAAAGTGCAGTTACTCATTACAATTGAGTTGGAACCAAGTGATGCTCTATTTGGTTTCTGAGGTTGTAAATCACATGGAAGAAGATTGCTCATGTTGCTCCCCAGGAGTTCATGGTAGATTTGAACCACCAGTGAGGCTCAGCTTTAAATTAGCAGCACATCTTCCTACAGACTAAACCCTCAGAGCTCCTTCAACATTGCACGGTTGTTGTTGTTGTTAGGTGCCTTCGAGTCAAGTATAACACATGCCAACCAATGAACAACAGACCTGAACCTTGCCCTATCCTGTGCCATCCTCATCGTCTCTGACTTGTTAGAAGCCATTGCTGAGGTAGTGTCAATACATTTTATTGGGGTCTTCCTTTCATTCACTAAGCCTCCATCTTTCCAAGCATAATGTCCCTTTCCAAGCTCTGAAGCCTGCTCTGACCTGAGCCAGAATCACTGACTCCGACATACACTTACCTCCATTAATCCAGTTACTGTATCAATCCATCTCATCTGGGGTTTTAGTCTACTACACTGTCCCTTCACCAATTACATGTTCAAATATGAAAGACAAAGCTTCACCATCTTTGCCTCCAGGGCTGTGCTTTCTACAAAACATAGACGTTCATTCTTTTAAGTCTGTGGGATATTCACTACTCTTCTCCAGCAAGAGAACTCAAAGCTATCAATTCTTCTGTCATCCTTATCCATTTATTTACCTCTCTGACTGATCAAAGTGACAGTAGTCCCAGCTAAACTAACTTTCCTTTAAGGAATCATACCAGTCCTACAGAATCCTGTTTAAATTTTACTCAGCTAAATTTATTCATAGGCTCATATCTTGCTGCAAGGAATCTGGGTGGGGGGTGGGAAATTCTTTATTGTAGGTAAAGTGACAAGTGGAACAATATAGAAAATCCTCTTTGAGATGTATTGCCATGGTGGTTACATAAAAGAGCTTGAGCATGGTGGAGATGGGGAAGAGGCACAGAATAGGGCAATGTTTCATTCTCTTGGTTGTAGGGTTGCTATGAGTATGTTTGAATCATATGCCTTTGGGGTTTCAGTGCAGCTTCTTACCACTAGACCTGTGTTATGCAGATGACACAACTTAGCTTACTGAAAGTGAGAAGGCCCTAAAGTGTTCTTTGCAGAGAAAATCAAAGACTACAACCTTCTACAATATGAATTGCATCTTAACATCCAGAAAGAAAAGAAAAGTCCTTATCACTGGTCCAGTAGGCAACATCATGATAGATGAGAAAAGATTGAAACTTTATGATTTCATCTTGCTTGGATTAACAGTCAACATCCTTGATACCAGCAGTCAGACGATAAGGAGGACTTCTCCAAAATACTGAAGAGCAAAGATGTCTGGTTAAAGATTAAGGTGTGCCTGATTGAGGCCATGGTCTTTTCAATTATTTGCTATGCATCTGAGAGATGGACAATGAATAAGGATGAAAGAAAAAGAATTGATGCCTTTGGGTTGTAGTGTTGGAGAAGAATAATGAATATCCCATGTACTGCCAGAAGAACGAACAGGTATGTGTTGGAAAAGATGCAACTGAAGTATTCCTTGGAGGCTAGAATGGCAAAGCTTTGTCTTTCACACTTTGGACATGTTACTAAGAGAGGTTATTCCTTGGGAAAAGATATCATGCTTGGAATAATAGACGTTCAGCAAAAGAGAGGAAGACCTCCATAGAGATGGATTGACATAGTGATTACAACAATGGGCCCATTGCTGGTGGGAATGGTGAGGATGGCACAGGATTGGACAGAATTTATTCAGATTTGTTGTTCATAGGGTCACTAGTAGTTGTCTTGATTCAATGGCACCTAACAACAACAGCAACCACAATGTATTTTTATGAGTCAGAATCAAACTCATAGCAACACAATAGCAAAACTCAATAAGATTTGGAAGGCTTGAAGCTCAACATTAAGAAAACAAAGATTATCACCAATGGGCTGATGACAGCATCGTGATAGATGGTGAAGAGATTGAGATTGTTGACAGCCTCAGTTTGCTTGGCTCTACAATCAACATTCTTTGTACCAGTAGCCAGGAAATTAAAAGACAAATTGCATTGGGAAAGTCTGTTGTTAGTGACCTCTCCAAGGTACTGAAGAGCAACAATGTCAGTCTGGAGACTAAGGTGCACCTGATACAGGCCATGGTCTTTGCAATTACTTGTTATACATCAGAGAGCTGGACAATGACTAGGGATGATAAAAGGAGAGTTGATGCCTTTGAGCTGTGGAGCTGGAGAAGAGTATTGAATATACCATGGACTGTTAGGAGAACAAACAGGTTCATCCTGGAGAGGGTGAATCCTTGGAGGCAAGGATTCTGAAGCTTTGTCTGACATACTTTGGACATGTTGCAAAGCAGTATCAGTCCTTGGAGAGGGCTGTTATGCTTGTGAGGGTGGAAGGATGGAGACAATAAGATTAGCATAGGATAGAGCAGGTTTTAGGGCTGTTATACATAGGGTCCCTATGAGTCACAGGCAACTTGACGCCACATACAACAACAACAGCTCACAATAAGCCTTTTCCAAGATGATTATTTTTTCATTTTTATGTAGTTACATGACTCATCTCCATTAGTCTTTCTTTCTGTCTTTAAAACCATGGGGAGAAATGCATAATACCTAATAAAGTTGAATATATAAACAACTCAAAACACAGGGCAGTGAAAAATTATTAACAGCTTCTCATTAATGTTATTAAATCTATTTTGTTATTTTAAAATACAGATAATAGAATTTGCCAATTCGGCATTTTTTACATGTGTAACACAATGGACTCATATCATTTATATATAGCCCTGGTGTGTCCACTTGCCAGAGAGAGGTAACTTGTAACTGTGAAGCTGAACACTGTGACACTTATGTGTCAAATGCGATAACGGTTACCCAGTTTGGTGGTGCTCCCCTGTTGAAACAAGCTTAGAAGCAGTAATGGCATCCACTTCCGTAAATAGCTTGCCTCCAGAAACCCTATGAACCTGGAGAAAGGATGAAAGTCACGCAGGTGTTGAGGACTTTCATTCATAGGGTTGCTACGAGTCGTCCATGACTCAACAGCACTTAACAACAACTTAACAATGTTACAAATATCTACTTCCAAATTTTCTATCACCATAAACAGAAATTCATTGTTTTCTAGGTAAATCACCTCTTCCTTTTCTCCTCCCACTATGCTGTTGATAATTACTATTAAGCTCTGATCTATTTACATTTGCCTAGGTAAGGTATTTTTATATTAGCAACAGTGTAGGACTATTTTTGTTCTTTATGGACTTATACCACTCAAAATGTTTTTAAGATTCATTCATGTATCATTTTTCAATTTTATTTCTCTTTATGAGTGAGGATGTTGTTGTTGTTATGAGCCGTTGAGATGCTTGTGATTCATAGCGACCCTACGTACAACAGCTCTGAACCCTGTTCTAACCTAATTCAACTGTATTTTGTCTCTGACACACCTACCCTCATTAGTCCATTGAGTAAATCCATCTCATTGAAGGTCTTCACCTCATGTCCTTCCCCTCAACTCTCCCAAGCATAGTGTCCTTCTCCAAGGGCTGGTTCCTCCTTGCAACATGCCCAAAGATGTCAGACAGAGCCTCAGAATCCTTGCCTCCATGGAGCAGTGTGATTTCACCCTCTCTAGGATGAACCTGTTTGTTCTTTTATATTTATTTATCTATTCATCTGTTGATGGTTATTTGGATTGTTTCCACCTTTGTCTATTGTGAATAAGGCGAAAATGACACTGGTATGCATGTCTCTATGTTGCTGTGCTGCTTTCAAATTTTGTCGATATACACCTTAGAGTGACAATGTTGGCTTATTAACAAGAATAATTGACACAATGGCTACTACCTCAGACTTAAGTCCAGTAGAGATTCTGAGGATAGAGGAGGTTCAGGTGAGGATATGATCTTCTATACAGAGGATTGCTGTAGAGTCAGAGCCAACTCTGGTAACACTTAACAACATTTTTAACTTGTGGATAAAGTGTCAAACTGTTTCCACAATGCCTACCATTTTACATTCCTGTCAGCCTTAGATGAGGTTTCTGGTTCCCACACATCCTCACAATCATTGTTATCTTATATGTAGTATGTTTTTTTTGGTTGTTATGTTTTGGTTGGTTGCTTGGTTGGTTTGGGGTTTTTTTAGATTTTGACAATCCTAGCAGGATTAAAGCGCTATCACCCTGTGGTTTTTTATTTTCATCACCCGAATGAAGGAAATTTTATGGTGTTTTATGGTATAAAAATACACTTTGGTAGTGTATTATGTTTCGTGTTTTGCTGTTAATTCAAAATCTGGCAGTTCAGATCACCAGCTTCTCTGCAACAGAAAGATGGGCAGTCTTCTCCCATAAAGGTCACAAAAACCTAGTGAAAGCTAGCCAAGCACTGCAGTCTACAGTGAGTTTATGCTGTCCATTTTATCACTTTTTGTAAGGAGCTCTGTTGGCTCAATTTTTAGAACTTTTGATTGCTAACCAATGGCTCAGACTCAGAAATACAGAGTTCTACTCTGTCTTGTGGGGCTTTTATGAATTGGAATCCACTCAATAGTGGTGGGTTTATTGCCTTTTGTAAGGAGCCCTCGTGAGAACTCGGCTGTTAACTAAAAAATCAGAGGTTTGAACCCACCAACACACTACATAGGAGAAACATACCTACTTCTATAAAGACTCCAGCACTAAGTTTGGGAGGGTGGGGGATTTTTTATAGGCTAAAGGTCACAAGTATTTTTTAACTGACAATTGATTGCTTCATTTCTTTTTTTTTTATTTTATCTTAGTGAAAGCTTATAAATCATGTTGGAATTTCATTCAATTATTTATGGACATTTTGTTTTATAGCATTCATTACAGTTATTAATGTCTTTAACAATCATCAAGCCCTAATCAAAAGAGGCCCTGGCACTAAAGTCAGATGAATTTTTAGCTGAAAGTAGATAATACCAGAAAGATATTTATTTGAGTTTTATCAGCTATGTAAAGGCATTTGACTGCATGGATCATAACAAATTATGGCAAAGATTAAGAATAATGAAAATTCCAAAACACATAATTGTGCTCATACCAAAACTATATCCAGACCAAGAAGTTGTTGTCCAAACAGAACAAGGGAAAACTAAATGCTTTAAAATCAGGAAAGATATGTGTCAGGGTTTTATCTATTCTTGACACCTGTTCAATTTGAATGCTGAGCAAATCATTTGAGAAACTAGACTATATAATGAAGAAGAATGTCGCATCAAGATTGGACGAAAACAAGTGCTATATGGTGCCACTGTTGTAGAATGAGGCTGGCATTGGGGTGGGGGTAAGACTGAGAAAAACTGGATGAAATATGTTTACGGCATTGAAGTCTATGGGGGAGAGAATAGTCTAAAAGTATTATATTTTAGGGCATTATTTTTATCGTAGGAGTATGCAATGAGGGTTGCAGAGTGGATTATATTTGGGGGTAGGGGGTGGGGTTTGGGGAGGGGTGGGGGGATTGTGTACCAATGAGGGAGTTTTTCTTTTGCTTTTCAAGGAGAGGAGCAAAAGGGGGGAGGGGTATGTGCGGGGAGAAGGGTGCAACAATGAATGAATGAAATCCCCAAATCTCTGTAGATGTTCATTGAAATGAAAAATAAACAACCTAAATTAAAAAAAAAAAAAGATTGGACAAAAACTTGCCAACAATCTGTGTTAAACATTTGTGACACAGCCTTGCTTGCTGAAAGTGAAGAGGACCTGAAGCACTACAGAAGATCAAACAGTATAGCCTTCAATACGGATTACATGTCAACATCACGAGAACAAAAGTCTTCATCACAGGAGTAGTAGACATGATAAGAGATGGAGAAAAGACTGACATTGTCAGCTGTTTCACTTCTTTGATCCCACAATAAACATCCATGGTACCAAAATCAGGAAATTAAAAGATATTTAATGTTTCATTGGTAAAATATGATGTCAAAGACCTCTCCAAAATGTTGAAGATAAATGCTGTCAGTTTAAAGACTAAGGTGCAACTGATATAAGCCATGGTCTTTTCAATTACTTAATTTGCATCTGAAAACTTGACATTAATAATGATTGCAGAAGAAGAATCTATACCTTTGAATTGTGGTCTTGGAGGAGAGTTCTGAATATCCCATGGTCTGCCAACAAGCAAGTCTGTCTTTGGAGGAAAAGCAAGCAGAGAATGTTTGGCAAAGTGTTAATCGTCTTTGCCGCAAAGAAGCACTCTGGCTGCACTTTTTCCAAGACACATTGAAAATAGACATAGATCAATAGCTAAATGTAATAAATTATATGGAATACAGTGTACATGAATGATTGTATGAAACACAATGTATGTGAATGAAACAATGTTAAGTGAATTATTGTATGAAAGCCAATTTAAAATTATTTTTAAAGGATATATTTCAGATGGTCACTGGAAAAGTGGAACATTTTGTAACAAATTTAATTACTTTTAAAAACTGATTATAAAAATTTTTTTCAGCAGTATTTTACAGCTCCCTTTTAATGATTTATAGTTTAATATTTTTAATGATATATGTATCTAATTGACAAGAAATCCCTGGTGGTACAAACAGTTAATGCTCTTTGTAGTTAACTAAGATTTGAGATCAAAGTCCACCCAAATGTCCCTTGAAAGACTTGGCTCTCTACATTAAAAAAATAACTCCATTGAAAACCCTTTGACGTTCATAGAGTTCTACTCTGATACACATGCCATCAGTTGTTATCAACTCAATTTGTAGTACTAGAGTTGTTTGACAGAAATTTATAAATTCATTCCATTTTTCTGAATTTGGAGCACAGATCTTAACTGAGCATATAAATCAGACTCCCAAAGTAAGAAAAATATCAACCATTTTGTACATGGTTTGAGGCCACCAGCTTCTTAGAGGAAAAGGATGGGCAGTCTTTATTCATGCAATTAACTGACTCTGAAAACTCAATGGAGGGTCGCTCTGACTTGGTTCCTACTCTATGGTACACATCCACAACATCACACTTAAAAACCTTGAATTTTTCCTCTAAACATATCTTTAGTCGTAACTTTTTTTAGGATAAACCAACTTTATTGCAAAGTACCTCATTCTGAGATGCAAATCAAGACCACAATGAGGTACCATCTCACTCTAGTAACAGTGGCAAAATTTAACGGGCAGAAAGTAATAAATGTTGGAGTGGATGTGGCAAGACAGGAAATCTTTGTTGGTGGGATTGTAAAATGGTACAACCATTTTGGAAGGCAGTTTGACGCTTCAGGAAAAAGCTAAACATAGAAATTTCATATGACCCAGCTATTCCACTACTTGGAATATACCCTGAGAAAATGAGAACTGAGGTACAAAAAAGAGACTTGTACACCAATGTTCATAGCAGCATCACAAGAACATGGAGACAGCCCAGATGTTCAACCACAAACGAATGGATTGAGACATTATAGTACATTCACACAATGGAATAGTATGCAGAACGCAGGAGCAATGAATTTGTAAATTTTTACCTAGCTTAGGAAGGACTGGAGAACATTATGCTGAGTGAACTAACAACAAGGACAAATATTGTATAAAACCATTGTTGTAGAGTGAGTATGAGGATCCAAGAAAGGGAGGGAGGATTAATCATAGGGTTGTACAACTTGATGGGGGGAGAGGAGAGGAAAATTGGAAGAATCTGTTCTGGAAAAATTGTATTTGAATTTTGTAAATAAACCAGTATAATAGTTAAAAAAGTAGGAAAAAATCTTATTTCACCACTTAGGTGATTATTCTAGAAGGCAAACATATCTCTTTCTTTTTCATTAACTCTGGCACTATCTTGCACAAGACAGAATGAGATATTTCTTACAACATGACAAAAAGCATTATATTAGGTAATAATCAATTCTCCAGACTATGTGTCTAAGGCATCTATGATATCCCATAATAATATTGTAAATTAGGTAAAATTTATGTTTAATATTCTACTTACTCTCCTTTGCCACGTGCTTTTCTTTATTAGTTCAGAGAGCATTCATTGAGTACTTATTACGTTTATGTTGGGTCCTATATTAAGAGTTAACACCATCCAGGGGGATAGCATCATATGTGGTAGACTGCTTAACCAAAAAGTGCACAGTTCAAATCCACCAGGAAGACAGTCAGTCGTCTTCTCTCAAAGAGATTGATGATCTCAGAAAACCAAGAGAAGGCTGCCATGGGTCGAAACAGACTTGAAGATAGCAGGTTTGATTCTTAGTCTTTTTAGGTATTGGAAGTAGTTGTTGTTGTTGTTAGGTGCTGTCGAGTACGACTCATAGCAATCCTATGAACAAAAGATCTGAACCTGTTTTATCCTGTGTCATCCTCACACTTCCTGATACACAAGAGCCCATTGCAGCAGTCGCTGGGTCAGTCCACCTAGTTCATGGTCTTCCTCTCCTTTGCTGACCCTCCACCCTTCCCAGCATCATGTCCCTCTCCAAGGAAGGTACAGAAAGCAATGAAACATGGACTGAACCTTTATTGAGTTCACCAGTTATGCAATCCTTATCTCTTTTAGAATGATTTCTTCTATTCCTGATGTGTCCTGGCCCTAAGCGGATGAGGTCAACCTCACCTAGAAATGGTCCCATGGATATTGTCCTGCTTCTTCACCTTCTTCTTGCTTTTTCAACCAAACTTAAACTTCTAGGATCTGTCATTTAAGACCTGTGTTTAAAAAATAGGATATAGATTTTTGAGAATTTTTTTAAAATAGGAATTTGTTTAGTACAAGGCTCTTTGACCGAAATGAAATATGTAAATTTTATCTAATCATACAGTGCATGTAAGTAACTCTATAGTAAATATACTACTTCAGATAATGTATCAGGATCTTTTAGATTAAATTGGTGGAAATTATACTAAAATATAACTTCTCTTTTGTAGAAAACTCTTTGAAGCCAATTCTTAAGGGGGTGTATGAGCGTGTGGAGCAGTTACTCAGATAGCATAACCTATATGATCCTTAGATAAGACTAGCCTTCCCTCCATGCAGCATGGGAAGTTGAATGCGTTAATTCACTTATGTGTACATTCAACAAATATTCATAGAATATCTACTGTATGTTAGGGCTTTGTTTAAAGTAGATAACAAAAGAAATCCACTATGCCTTCATGAAATTCATGGTGTAATTACAGTATAAGATAATATCAAATTAAGCAAAACAAGCAAAAAAAGTTCCTTTCCATGCTGAGAAAAGGTTAATAAATGAACTGGCTTCTGTGAAAAATAGCAGGATGTCCTGGCCAAGGTGGTTGAGGAAGATGTCTGTGACTCTATTAATTTAAAATTAACATGACTAAAGTTTAAGAAAGAACTGCACAGGCAGAATATCTCTAAATTTTGCATTTCAGACTAGATTATCCAAATAGAAATGACATTTATCAGTTGATCATGACTGTGTTGAGATATCTGGCATACAGAATTTCTTTGCTCTAAATGTCAGCCAAAGCTCAAATTTCTAACCAGAGAGCTTGTTTCCTACAAGGACGCCTACTCTTAACTCTGGCTAATAAAGCTCATGACATCATACTTGACTTTCCCTTTTGCAGGCGGTGAAATGCTACTATGGCATAGTTTTTCAGTGTGTATGCTAATCATGCCTATCTTTCTTTTCCTCTTGTATCACCAGGGCTCCGGAACCTGTTTACAGCACTGTGAACAAACTGTGTGATAAGCCTGCTTCTCCCAGGCACTATTCCCCTGTTGAGTGTGACAAAAGCTTCCTTCTCTCAACTCCCTACCCCCACTACCACCTAGGCCTGCTCCCTGACTCTGAGATGACCAGGTACTGCATGCGCTTCCTCACCTCATCTTCTAGTGCTGCATGTGCTTCCACAAAGATGAATGGGCAGAATCCACCTCTGCTCGCTTCCCTTCCACTTGCCAGCCACCTCCTCAGGAAGGAGAGAGACTATTTCTCTGATCTCCTTTGGGAGAAATTAATCTATTGCCCACCCTCCCAACCCTTTTATGTGTGTGACCATGGGGTGCTCAACATGGTCATGTCAGCTCTGAATATTCTTGGTTTCCACACATTTTAATAAGATATTCATTCTATTTTTTCCAAAAGTATTTTGGAATATACACCATTTTTCCTCACATAGAAGGGCAAAAGAGACAATTCTTGAACTAATGACAAATAAACACTTTGTTTGCACATTAATGGAGATTTTGAAAAATCCCTTCCCAAAACCTCACCAATAGGCAGATGATAGATGAGATTTTTCTGTGTATACTTATGGAAGATAAGTTTCACAGAAATAAATATTGCTATTACCATTAAACACATGAGATGAATAAATGCCTCCTAGAGGAAATAGGCAGTTTGTCCAAAAACACAGAATTATTTAGTTCTGTCTAACCACAAATAATCTTGATCTTTACACAGTGCTGCTATGCTAGTTTTCATATCATCCCTTACATAAATGCTGTCATTTGATATGAGAAACAGAAGCTCAGAGCATTTATTTATTAACTTGAAATTGACATTATAATTGATGAGGAATTTCTATCTGAGCTGAGAATATGTTGAGTCTTTCAACAACTTTGTAAATGAATTGCTCTAAGTCTAAATGTTGGACATAATTCTGTATTCATATTCTAACACATGTATATGTTGTTTTTGATTGCACAACTGATAGCAACCCTATGAACAAAAGGCCTGAAGCCCCTTTACTACTATCGACATTTACCAAAGTCCCTAGAGTTTCCAGAGGCAAGTTATTTAGGAAGTAGATTCCACTCCCATATCTTCCCATCAGAAAAAGAGGAAAGTAAGACAAATAGTGTATGTGGTGTTTGATAGAATGGTCACAATTCAGTCTAAAATGAGAGATTTTCATAGCCTACACTTAATGGGGTATTTATATAGTTATGTTTCAATACCTAATATTTTTATATATCTTCACATTATTGTATTTGTGTACTATTGAGTCAAAATTGACTCATAGCTGATCCTCCAGCAGGTTTTCAGAGCCAGTAAATCACACACTGTCCATCTTTGTCCCATAGAACAGCTGGTGGATTCAAATGCATGCCTTTGGGTTGGCAGCTCAACTCATTATCCTTAAGGCATAAAGCTTCCTTTACAATATCAAGAGGACTGAGAAAAATAGATTTTTTTTAAGAACGATACCAAGTAAAAAATGCATCTTTGAGAAATAACCAGCTCTGTTTTGGGATATTCTCCAAGGTACATTTATAAGTAAATTAATAGACTCTCCAGGGAAAGTAAATAACAAAATTTAAATCATATTTAACATTTCTGAAAATAAGTGAGAAAGTATATTTTTGGCTCTGTAATCAGTTGGGACATTTTCACTAATTTGCAACAATTATAGCCTAATAAAATTTCAGAATGCTTTGAAATTATTAAGCCCTCCATATTTTTAATGAATTACAAAAACTATTTCTTTTTCTTTTCTTTTTTTAAAAAAGCCTATTTCTTGATACAGTGAACTCCACAATTTTTAAGCTAAGGGAGCAAAGTTGCTGTAGTCATAGGAAATAAAAAGGTGCACACACCTCAAGTAATGGCATTCTACTAATTACATATCGTAGACAATAACGTAACGTCAGTTTCCCCCTGTTCCAGGCATTTTGTTCAGCCCTTTTTGTGAACTGTTTACTTAAACTAACATATTGCCATTGAATTGGTTCCGACAGTGATCCAGTAGGGCAGAGTAGAACAGCCTGTAGAATGTAGAAGGCTGTAGATCTTTTTGGCAACAGATGGCCTCCTCTTCCTACTGAAGAGTGGCTGCTGGGTTCAAACTGCCAATCTATCATTTAATGGTCGCTCTCTAACCACTGTCCCACCAGGGCTCCTTTGAGTCCTCACAAATACCCTGTAGGTAGACATGATCATTATCTTTGTTCTTATAGATGAGGAAATAATAGGCTTGAGCAGTAGCTTGACTGATTTAAGATCATTACCTGGACAATTTGGCAAAGCTAGGATTTCGACTCAGGCAGCCTTCTACCTGGCAGTCTGTTTTGCACCTGCATCAACATAAGCACCATGGCAGACCTATTTGCCTGCTGGAAAAAGTCTCCATCTGTTTTTCCTTCTTTTCTTCACTTTTCTTTGTTTTTATTCTACTTTCCCATTCCTGTTCCTCTGGTTCAGTGTCAATAAATCTCCCCCATAACCTTTAATTATTATGTTACATTGACTTCTCTCCACCCTAATAGAAAGTCTTATATATTCCTCCCTAAAATGTCACCAAATAAACATATGATAAAGACTTTTCTTTGCATAGCTATCAAATAAATTTGTTTTGCATTTCCTTTTACTACTCTGCATTTTGAAAAGCATATTTTTCTTCACCTAAAAAATACATTTAATGTTGAAAATGTTCCAAATTGCACACTCAAGACAATTCTGATATGCAGTGTCTGCACCTCCCTTCACCCACCACCCCACTAAGAATTCTATTTTCTGTTCTAAATCCTTTTCTCTTTTTTCTTTCCTTTTAAAATTATTTTGCCCTTCATTTCTAGGAAAAACCTTCCATAGCTGTATCTATTATCTCCTATAAATAGTATCCCATTTCCTCCATTCAATTTCTGCCCCTCCTTCACACTTTCTCAACTCAGTAAATGGCGGGTACATCTATACAATCTGCTAGATTAAGAAACTTGGTAATCATCCTTAAGACCTTGTTCTCCCTCATGCTCCTCATTCAGTCTGTCTTCAAACTCTGTTAAGTCACCTCCAGAATATAGGGCAAATCTGTTTCCTTTTCTCTCCTTCTGTCCCCACTTCTCTAGTTGAAAGCCCATTATCCCCTATTTGCAATTCCTTCCTAGTAGGTTTCACTATTTCCACTATTGTCCTCATAATCTTGTCTAAATATGCTGTTGTTGTTTGTTTTCAAGTCCAGCACGACTCATAGGGACCCTATGAACAAAAGGCCTGAAGCTCCTCTATAAGTATCGACATGGATCAAAGTTCATAGTGTTTCCGGAGGCATGTTGTTTAGGAAGTCAATGCCACTCCTGCTTCCAAAGTCTTAATATACTACATCAAATTTTCTGTTTCTCTTTTTGCATTAGCATAAAATGCAAAATTTTAACCTAGCATTCAGACTGTGCATGATCTAGCCCCTGCCTGCATCTTAAACACTGCATCATTTTATTCTTTCCTTTGCTCACCTAAATAGTTCACATTGGCTTCCTTTTTGTTTCCAAAGTGCACTGAATCTCTTCATTTCTCAAGCTCTTCACACATACTCTCCCCTCTTCCTAGAAACTCCTCTTACATTTGGCCTTGTTAAATTCTGGTCATCCTGGATCAAAGCCCAAATTATACTACCTCAGAGAAGCCCTGAACAAGAAAATGAGGTTACATCTTGTATACTCCTTCCCCCTAACCCATAAAATACAAATAATACAAAATTGTACATTGGTTTATGTGATGTTTAAACTTAATACCTGTCCCACACTCGACACTGTAAACTCAGGAAGTAGAATCCTGTCTGTTTTGTCCAGTGCTGTATCCCTAACACCTAACATAGGGCCTGGAATAGCAAGAACTCAAAAGTATTGATGTATAAGTAAACATAGAAATAATATATGCAGATATCCAGACAGATACTTGTTTTTGGAGCAGGCTATATAGCTCAGGCTGTGCTCTAGCCAATTTTTTAGTAGATACATAAAATAACTCCATGAGTAAATTAATCTGTGCTTGGAAACAATAGACTAGAGATAACTTTGTGCATTTCACTCTCACTTTAAATTATCTTAGTCATCACTGTCCACACTATGGTTTCATTAGGAGCTGTTAATTCTTCATGTTGTTATTGTTATATCCTGTTGAGTAGGAACCGACTCATAGCTGACCCTGCAATGGGTTTTCAGAGCGGTAGATCATCTATATAGGAAGAGATTTCCCATCTTTCTTCCATGGACCAGCTGGCAAATTTGAACCATATTCCTTTGGATTTACAGTGCAGTTTCTTAACACTATGTATTCTTAAGGATTCCTCTTAAAGATTATTTGCTTCATTTCCAGTGGAAAATACCTGTCAGAAAAAAAAAAAATCTTAAGAAGCAACTATCAATTCAGGGACAAAATTCAAGAAGTCTATATTCCATTCATAATACTATCACCTGTTTGGGGTTTTGCTTATTACTATCATCTTGACTAAGTCAGGGGATGTCAGGGGAGATAATAACTTATGTTGTTGTTGTTAAGTGCTGTTGAGTTGACTACAAGACCTTATAGTTAGACAAGACCCTCCTCTACCTCAGCTGGAATGTGCTCATGGGTCTATGCCTTGGCTGTACTCACACACAGTAAACCAGAAATAGTCTACAATCTTCTGTCTCAAAAGGATACAAAATGTAGTTATCAATTCAGTTAACCAACCCAGATTTATCAACTATTTACAAAGTCCACAATGCTCCATCAGGACAAGTTTTTTTCAAAGGTACATGCTGATAAGGCAGACCCAACGCATGCAAGAGCTGTGTAGTTTTTAAGTTGTGGTTTGTGTGTTCAAGTTGTGATATTGGGCATTTTTTTAAAAAACATGTGGAAATTTCCATTCAACTTCAGAATCATGCACATATTATACAATAATTACTATCTCAGAGAGTAAGATGTGCACTTTCATGTCATAGATGTGACAGATGTGAAGGATGTGCCAGGTTAGTTAGAAGAATGGCAGCATATTCAGCAAGAGCAATGGAGCTCAGTAACTTAAATTTCAGTGGGAACACTCAGATGCTTGTCTTTTTAAATTGAAATATAAACTTAATAGCACATATCCACAGATGTATTCATTGTGTGTACATTTTGCTTCTGCAACATTATCTAAAAGACAACAAAGAAATTTTACATTTTCCTTAGGAAAGCACTTTAAATCACTTGGCAAAATGCCAATTCCTAAGGCTGCAGACAATGTTTAGAGTAATTGACTTTTCAGACCTTGCAAAGGCAAGAAAGGGGCAGAACCTAGAATTAAATGAAAATTCAGAGTTCTATATGACAAACAAATGAGATTGCTGTGGGGCTCCTGTTTATCTAGTGCATCTTTTTTCTTTTTTTCCTCTCTCTTCTTAATTTAAAGTCGTTTTTGATGGTGTAATTGGTTTTTCTACTTTGAGAGAATGGTAAGTGATTCTAGTATTGATTTTTTTTTTTTTTAGGGCAAGGAGAATAGTGCTCTTGTTTTTACAGCACATATGGCATATTTTCATTTGTTCTCTTATATAGATATCCCTCATTATTGTTATCATGTCTATCGTGATAAAGAGATTAAACCATACTGTTGTTGTTATTTTTTATTGTCATTGAGTCAAGTACAAGTTATAATAACCCTATGAACAAAAGACCTGGAGCCTTTCTATAACTATCATAATTTCTCAAAGTTCATAGAGTTTCCAGAGGCATGTTGTTTAGGAAGTAAAGAGACCAATTAAAATGTGTTAGTAGATGTGGGATAGAAAATGGATTCTTAAGTACTATATCACAAACTATGTTCTTTACTTGTTGAAGAAAATATATTCAGAGGTCTTCTGCATGAAATCAAACATTATTCTGGAAGCTAAAAATTCTCAAGTGACTATGACATGGCTCTTGATATGTTGTTGTGTGTCATCAAGTCATAATTAACCCCTAGCTAACCCTCCAGTAGGATTCAGAGGCAATTAATAGCATGAGCAGAGATTACCCATCTTTCTCCCAGGTAATAGGTGGGTAGATTCGAACTGCATGCCTTTAGCACTGCAACACAGTTTCTTACCACTAGGCCACAGCACTATATTTTTGCTAAATTGCCTCAATGTTTCTCCACTGTGTCTCATCTCTAAGTGACTGAAATTAAGCTAGTACAAGAGGTAGTAATAGAAGTGGGCATTATCTTAGACTGTCCTCCCTGCAGAGGTAAGAGCATATAAAAAGGATTAACTCCTACCTTATTTCTTATTTCACCAATTCCTAATCATTTATAAAATAGAAAACCTAACTTCGTCTTCTCAAAAATCACTGTGCTAATCTAGCTTCAAACATTTCTCTGCAGACTCCAAAGAATCTTCATTTATAAATGTATCTGTTTCAGAAGAGACACGGAGCTAAGATCTTTATCACACAAGATGTTTTCCCTGGGCCCAAAATTATGGTAGTCTCTTAATGTACTAGCTGATAAAGGAAATGTTAGTGGTTCAAGTCCACCTAGGGGTACCTCAGAAAAATGATCTGGTGAGCTGCTTCTGAAGACAGTCATTGAAAATCCTATGGATCATAATTCTGCCGTTGAGAATGAGTTGCCATTAATTGTAATTGACACAGTGCAACTGATGTAAGTGTTTTGTGTGGACTTGTTTTATTTTGCTTAGATGGCTCTTTTTTTGATAAATAGGGAAGTCAAGAGCTTTCTCTCTTTGAAAAATAATGGCAATTTTGTCCTCTTCATTAATTCTTTAACTATCACAAAGTTGATAAATAGAAAATTAAAGTATAAATAACTTCTAGTCATCATAATACTATAATAGGAGTATATGTGAGGTTTTAAAGGTGAGCAAATGTGGAACCACCGAGTTCTGCCTCTGTTTTCCATGGTGGCTAGTTCTTATGATAAACTCTTCACATGCTTGACTGGGTTTTTCAATATGACATTAAGTTCATTGTTCAGGTGAAAGCAAAAATATGTTTCAAGTAAAAATAACTACAGGATAAAGCATCCTAGTGTGGAAAACTTTGGTACATTCTTGGATTGTGAGTAATTTTGTGGCAAAAATACTATGTAGGTCATAAAACTAGAGACCCAAGCAGACACACATCATAGGTAGCCTACTTGCCAAGTAGAATATTTCAGACCTTATTCTATTAGCAGCAAGAAATTGTTGAAGAATTTTCAAGCAGAGTCAGAATGGTTTGAATTTTTGTTGTTTGTTTGTTTTAAATTTGTATCTTTAGGAAGATTATTCTTTCCACTCTATGGAAGGTAACAAAAAGGATTGGCCAACAGGAAGATTAGTTAGTATGTCTTAATGTAGGGTAGAAATCATGAGAAACTAATCTCAGGCTATGGAGGCAGAGAGGAGCAAATAGATTTAGAATCATTTGTCAAAAAGATTGTGGAGAGTTCATTGATTTAAGGGAGAAAGTTGTTTGGATTGGAGCATTCATTAGATTTTGACTACATTATCTCCTCTTTAAGATAATGAACTTCTATCCATAAAAAAATACAACTCAACATGAAACTCAGTGGAAGGCAGATCATAGGGGCATAAGTATATTAGAAAGTCTCTGACTTGAGGTTTCAACTCAACTCATTGTCATTGCTTCAGAAGTAGCTCATAACTGACCCACCACTGGTTTCTTTGAGGCTGTAAATAGCACAGGAGAAATCTGTCCATCTCTGTCCCTCAGAGCAATTGGTAGGTTGAGCTGGTAGGCCTCCCTTTGGGTTACCAGGAGAACATTTTACCCATTAGACCACCACAATTCCCCTTTGAGGTGGTAGAATGTCATAAAGGAAAGGAATTGGACGCTATGTTCAAGCTGTCTAAACATGACAGCTTCTTGTATATTTAACTAAGAATTTTACCTCCTGCTATCATGGCCTAGTGGTCAAGAAATTGGGCTGCAATTCTGAAGGTGTGTGCTTTGAGTCTGCCAGCTGCTCCATAGGAGAAAGATGGGCAGGCAATCTCCTCTCGTGTGATTAACTGCTCTTGAGAACCCATTGGAGGATCAGTGTGATGGGTAGATTCTGACACAATGATACACAACAATGCTGGGAAATTTGGAATATAATCTTATTTGTGCTCTTTCTATTTTAGGATAGTTTTAAGTATCAAGTAAACTGGAACAAATGACTTTTAGTCCAGACATTATCCCCATTGTTGTTGTTGCTATGTGCCATCAAGTCAAATGTGACTCATAGTGACCTTCTGAACAGATCTAAAGCCTGTCCTCTCTTGCACCACTCTCACCATCTCTGACACACCCGAGCCCATTTTTGCTGTCACTATGTCAGTCCATCTCATTGAGAGTCTTTCTCTCTTTTGCTCACTTTCTACCTTTCTTAGGATGATGTTCCTTTTGCAACAATTGGCCCAAGTTGTGAGCTGAAGCTTTGCCATCTTCGTCTCTCAGGAGCTCTCTGACTGCACTTTTCCCAAGACAAATCTGTTCTTTTGCCAGTCTGTGAGATATTCAGTGATATCCAAAACCACAACTCAAAGGCATTGATTTCTTTTCTGTCATTCTTATTCATTGTCCAACTCTCAGATGCATAACAAGAGATTAAAAAGACCATGGGTTGAATCAAGCTCACCTTAGTCTTCAAACTGACATCATTGCTCCTCAGTTGACTCCATATGCTTATTCTGTTTTAAAACCATAAACATGACAAATCAGATGAAAATATTTCTCAGCACAATAAATCCTCTGAGACTATAAGAAAACTATCAAGTATTATACCGATTCAATTAAGTCCCATAAGGACAAGTACTGAATAAAACCATTATTGTCAAAGAAGTATGAGGATCCAAGGAGGGGGGAGGGGGGAAACAGAGGGGTGAGGATAGGCAGAGTGAGAGGTTATCATGAGGTCATACAATTTGATTGAGGGGGTGAAGAAAATGGAAAAAAGAAGAAGAAAGCTAAATACTAAATCCTGTCATTCTGTAACCCTTTTTCTCACCATAGAAATGTAATACATTTTCTCTTTTGATAGTTTTTCACAGGTTCCTTGTTAAGAATGGCATATGTCCAAAGCCATATATTATTTCACACTTGTCTGAGTTAATTAGGGAGCATTGGTGGCCTAGTAAGAAGCTACACTGCAATTCCAAAGGCACATGGTTCAAACCCACCAGCTTCTCCAGGGGAGAAGGATGGGCATCCTCTGATGTGATTAATTGTCTTGAAAACCTGCTAGAGGGTCAGCTATGGGTTAGTTCTGACTCAATGTCACACAACAACAGTATGAGATAGTTATCTCTTTCATCAAGACTTGTCGCAGTATTTCTATCTAGTGTACCTTCTTAGGAATGTGGATGAAAGGATAATAGCAGCTTCTCTGAAGTGCAGATAAAGGGTCAGACATCTTTTCTAATCACCCAGACAACTCCACAGAGTAGAGGCACCTACATTCTAACCTGTGAGTGGTGAGACCTGCATTCTAACCAGGACTCTTCCACGTCCGAATCCATGCACTGGTGGAGCTAAGTCCCTCTCAGATCCTCTCTGCCACTAATGTATGCATCCTAGAAAGAAATCTGAGCCTTGTTCACACGATGCAGTCTGGGAAATAACACTATTTAAAAACAGAAGAAATTTAACAAATCACTGACCTTTTCATTTCTCAAGAGGATGATAGAATCTTAAAGAACACTTAATTTCATTTTTAATTAAAACCACAAAAGGACATTATCTGGGCATGGCTCATCAGGCACGTTCCCTTCCAGGTTTTATGCAGAAGCAGCTTCTTCAAAGGCCTCTGCTGTCTTTTTGAAGTAGGTGATCACTATGCCCAGTTTGAACTAAGGATAATAAGGGGAGATTAATTCATCCCCACAAAGTCACAGGGGCTGTTTTTGCCACCTTGGGTTTTACATCTTCTTCTCTCTGTAATGTGAAACGTGCTAGGATTGACATTGAAGGAGACTGCTCTTGCTTCTAAATGAACTCATTCGTTAAGTAAAGGCTATTGGCTTCATTTTGTCTTTTTAAAGAATGGTATTTAATGTTGCCTTTTTCTTTTAAAAAATATTGTTCTTTTTTATTTTGATCTTTATTAAAATGTTACTTTATTGAGACAATAAGAATGGAAAAAGAGAGAGAGAGAGAGAGAGAAGAAAGAGATACACACAGACCTTTAAATTACATTATGTGAGGTCAAGAAGGAACAAAAAGAGGAACTTACCTTATTTCCCAAAGCTATTTCATCTTGACAGCATGCTTGCAGGTGGGTCAAAAGTGGGGAGGCTTGAGCTATGTCACATACCGTGTAATAGCAGAGTGGAAAATGAACTAAGGTTAGATTTATCCTGGAATTTCCTCTCTATAATGATCAAGTAATTATCTAAAGTTAAACTGTCTAAATTAAATTGGCTTGATTTAAAAGGTTTTTTATTTCTGTTTTAAAGTCCTTTTTTTTTTAAATTTGGGGAGAAGTCCTCCTATATACATTGTTGTGTTTTATGTGCCATCAAGTCAACTACTGCCCAGAGCTATGAACCCTACCCTATCCTGAACCAATCTGTCTCTGACACCACTGCTCCCACCCATTGCCTCAGTCACTGCGCAAGTTCACTGTATCCGGGGTCATTATCTTCCTCTTCGCTTCTAAGTATGATGTCTTTCCAAGGACTGCTCCCTCCTGGTAGCATGCCCAAAGCATGTGAGCTTCAAAATCCTTGCCTCCAAAGAGCAGCCTGGTTCTCCCCTTTAACCACTGATAGGGCAGTGGTTAAATCACTCAGCCACTAACTAAAAGGTCAGTGGTTCAAACTCACAAGACATTAAAAGGGAGAAACTGTGGTAGTCTGCATTTACAAAGTTTTACAACCTTGAAAATCCTGTGGGACAGTTCTCTGTCCTACAATGTCACTGTGAGTCGGAACTGACTAGGTGACAGTAAATTGCCACCCTATTCACCAGAAGAATGTCTGTGTTTCACTGATTATGCTAAGGCATTTGACTGTGTGGATCATAACAAACTGTGGCTGACTCTGAGAAGAATGGGAATCCCAGAA